>NW_020272875.1:747764-832190 GCF_003268045.1 Sipha flava
AAAAAAAAACATGAGTTTAAAATATTTTATAATTTTTTGTCCCCAAAATCGCAGATCCACGTAACGAATGATTCGAGTTGTTTTTTGACTTTAATTCAATTAAACAGTTATTCACCTATTTTTTTCAATTTTCAAAACTTATTCTTCAGTTGCAAATTCTCAATTATTTTGAAATTATTTTCATGTTTCATTGTTTCGGAGCTTTTGCGATGACATACATATAATATATGTTTAAAGTTTATGCTTCTAATAGTAACTACGTGTAACTGTAGTTCTATAATCCCACTGATCACTATCCTAATTATTACATCGTGAGACAGTTTCGTTAGGTAGTTGTCTCGAGCCCACAGACATAATCTGAAACAAAAAAAAATCTACAAAAGAATATATATATATATATATATATATATATGCATACCGACGAGAGAAAAGGTGAAGTATAAAAAATATATACGAGAGCAACAAAAGTTGTCTGCGGGTCTGTGATGAAATAAGAGCGTGTCAAACGGTCCGAGCAGCGTCCGAGATTATTAATACGAGGGAGTAGTTTTCGTTTTATAAATCACGATGTATATAAAGGATTGTCACGGGAGAGGTGACATTTTTTTTTCTACCCCACCGCTCGCGCCGTATCGCGCGACTTCAAGAAGAGTCAGTTTATCCCCGAGAAGGTGGTAGTAGTCGTGGGGCACATTTTTCGTCCGTAAACGCAGACGCGTAAACCAGTGTAATTTAAAAATAAAAATACTAGAAAAAAAAGCACGGGGATGATAATTATCAACCGTATTCGTTTTTCTCGAGGACTGTGCAGCGGCTGCGAAACGAATAAATACTAGGTGGTGGCGGGTGCGCCGTTGAAACTGGCCCGCGAGTGGGGTCGCGCGTGAGAGACTCGCTGCAGGAACGACATCGGTGGTGCGCTGGAGGACGATGGTCGAAAGTTGTAATTAAAAATGTGTAAATAACCGTGGAGCTCAGATAAGGAAAGCGCAGCCGGCTCCGTGCGCGCAAACACTAAATGAATACGCGCGTTTATTCGTTTCGATAAGACTGATGCTTCTTACATTTTTCCGCCGGCCGTGAAAAACGAGTTGCAATATTAATGTGACCGCCGCCGCTGTCGCTGCCACCACGCCCTATCTCACCGGGTGTTTTTCTTCTACTACTTCTTCTTCTACTTCTTGTTTTTCCTGCTCCTCCACTTCTCCTGCCCGCGGGTCTCTTTCAGAGACGCCTTGTGCGCGAACAGTAGTATCATACCGTTTTACCCTTTTATATTTTTATCGCCACCTCCGCCGCTTGCTCTCTTAAACCCCTCCGGTCGCTCGGGGTGCACGTGAAAAGAAAAAAAACAACAAATAAAAAACGGTCATTTTAACCCTTTTGTTTATACGCGGCCTATACTGCAATGCATCGCGTGTATATATATATTGTGTAATATATTATTATTATTATTTACAGGCGGCGGCGGCGATGATGTAGTGGCCCATAATTTTAGCAGAGGAGCAGCCCCTCGAAAGGCGTTGTAAATTTCCCATTAACGACGCATGTCTGCAAAGTGCATCGCACGTATATTATAATAGTACGGTTTATCCTCCCGCGACGGACGACTTTACGCCCGCGAACTTAAATTCGAGTACATAACATGCGTGCGCTAGAACGCGAACGGTATTCGACTCCGGGCCATGGCGATGCATTAACTGGTGCGTTTTCCTTATTATTGTCTTGTTGTCGCTGCGCGTAATTGCTGCACCAGCCATCGTCGCGAGCTTAATCCAAAATACGAACATTTTCGTGCCACGCGCGCTCCGTACGCAAATACGGTGTATACGTATATATTTATTTTTTTTATTTTTATTATTGTTATTACAATATAGATATAGCGTTTAATAATGATCGCAGTTATAACAACCGTAATGACGCGCGACGCGGTAATTATAATAATAATAGTAATAACATTCACGAAAGATCGAGGAGAAGAAGAAGCGAAACCCGGCAGCGGTGTGGATTAAACGCTTAAGACGGCGGCGACGACGACGATACGTTATATATAATATCTGGTGTGGTGGTCGTGATGCTGCTGCAGTACCGGCGGGGCAATAAAAACAATAGGGCGCAATAAAGAATATACGGCTCGCGCGTACTGAGCATATTTCAAATGAAAAAATTAAACCGGAAAGGATTACGGGACAACCGCGGTAACGGTATCGCAGCAGTGGTTATATCGTAATAATAATAATAGTATACGTATAATCTAACTAACTTTTAAATGCGTTATGTATATGCACCGCATAGGGATTTGTTTAAATGAATGCATTACGCACTGCTGCAATATATTTAGATACACGTACATTATGTATATATATAATATTTTATGTTATATACACGCCTTTGTTGCAACTATGAGCATTGAGACGAGTCGAGCAATCGCTTATTGTGTGTACTTATATGTAATGTTTGTTTGGCTGGGCTTCAACGCCAAACGGAGGTGTTGATACTTTCCGCCGTTCGATGCCCAAAGATTATCGTAAAACAACTGGCGAATGCAAGGATGGCTACGGATTAGTTATCACCATCCTCTCCAATAAATGAGTGTAAAAAAAAAACAAAAACTCACTATTGTGCCGAATATTACGAGAAGGAATTTTTCATTTAGAATTCTAGACTTCATCTAAACATCTTCGACTTAAATCAAAGAAACCTCCATACGTCACTGCTAAATATTTAATAAGTCCAAACATCTGTTGTCTCACGACATGGAAAAAGAAATGAGCAGAGTCTGAAATCAGTGATCAGAAGCTGGTACATAACTCTTGTAATGTGTTAAAGGGAGTGTATCTACCAAGACGCACGAAGTAGACAATGAATCGCATCAGAATAGGGCCAATGTAGATGTAAATACATATTACACAAATGGAAGTATAAAGATGACTACGGGGTAACCGAACAAGGAATGGATCATATTTTGAAAGTGTCCAAAAGACTCTTCCCTCATGGTCTGACTTTTATCTACAACGTCACCCCCAAAGAGCTAAGGTTAGCTTGATTTAAAATGTTCGTATCAAAACGGTGCTCAAGAAATTAATGTGACCTCGAAATTTATACTGCTTAATGCACTTTATGGATTACAAGTATTTCACTAGGTTAATGTACATTAAAACGATAGGGATCGTTAATAGGGATTAACATGACGAGTTACTGGGAAACTCAATAGTTCCCAATCTGAAACTTGTATTTATTATTTTGTTCACGAATTTTGTATTTGTTCTAGTCCATCAAATAACAATACATATTTAGCAGATAATTGCTTACACAATACTCCACACGCTGAATTTTATTAAACATGAAAAGCACTTAAGAGTTTCAACATCGAATCGACGACAATCTTTGCACCGACGCGTGGAAAACAAAACGCACACCAGCGGTTATTGGATAGAACAGCGCGTGCACGTGCGCTTGACCGTTTTCATTGCTGTCATCGATAGCTTACAAGTAACAATGGTTCAACAACACCGTTCAAGTTACTCGTTACAGCAGTACGTATGAACATTTCGACGGACTTCGTAATCGCTACGCAAAGATCGAACGTCCACGTTGGTACTTATTGGTAAACGGGTTGTCTGATGAAAAATCATGTTTTTCTATGGTCGGCCAACATTTTATTCTGCTCCGATTAGCAGCGGAACAATACATTTTTATAAATAGGTGCACCAAAATAAATTAAGTACCCGATAGTTATGGTAACGTTTACAAATACTTTTCATATTATTTCTTATATAAATTAATTGTTAATCTACTATCTAAGGAATTTAATTATGTAAGTATAGTATTATTGTTTAATATTTCATGACAATAATTTTACTATAAAATATTATTTTACAGATAGTTATGTTAAACATTTATTTTGAACTAAAACTGTAAGATTATAGTTACATTGTATTTGTTTTAGTATTCTTAATAATATTATACACTTCACGTATTTTATTTTTTATTTTATTTTTTATAGACATAACGTAAAATTGAATGTAAGTAAAAATTATAACATTGGTTAAAGTTGATGTGAAATAATACACAAAGGGAAGTAGACTAAATTACTTTTTGTATGCATGTTGAGTTAAGATTGCAAAACTAATACAATAGGGTGAAGATTGAGTAAACCCCTCAATACGCGTCCCCTGGGCATTACCATTATTATGGACCTTTCTTCCGGTGTAATTTTCAGCCGTTCAAAATATTGTCAATTTCAGCGGTGTTATAAGTCAGTGGCTTGATAAAGTTATACGTTGTTTATCAGCGCAACATTAAAAATTTAAAATAAACATTGATCAGATTTCAAAGTTGAGAATAAAATAGTTATCTAAAAAGTCTACTCGTATAAAATTAAAACAGAGAATTGTATAAAGCAACTTTTGTTTTAAAGGTTTTTTTTTTTTTTTCAAAGCAGTAATATTCTGTTGCAATCTTTTATGTTATATCTATTGAAAATTATATTTACAACTATACTATATTAAAGTCTAGTATGATAAAAAACATATTAAACATAATTTATTGATTTTATAATAATAAATATTAAACCTTAACACATAATCACGATAACCAACAGTTCAAATGCGAATAAAAATATAAATCCTATATTTTCTAATTTAAATATGATAAAACTGCAAAATCTGTTTCTTTTAATTGTAAACAATAATTTATTTACTTAATCAAGGTTTAGAAGAAGATTTAAATTGATAACATTTAAATTAAATATTTATACCATCTTGTTAATTATTTTTATAAAATACAATAAACAAATAAATAAACAAATACATACAAATACGCATTAGTTAAAATGTTAAAATCAACATATTCGTTTTTTCTTATAGTTCACTTAGGTACCTACTATTATTTTTCCTAATAATTAAACTATTTTTTAAAACATAATATGTTTTTATTTTATAAATCACTACAACTTATGAAAAACAAACTTTACATAATTTATAAATTATGTTTATAATCTTTTAATATTTTTCGGAGGGAAGTAATTAAAAAAACTTAATAAATTTTAATAAATTAAATTATGTATAGTCCAAAAGTGTTGTGTAAAAATACAATATTAAGGAATTATATTTATTTTAAACATTATTTGAAGAAACCTAGATACCTTACAAATGATAATTTTTATATTGATATAATATTGTTTGAATACCGCAAATAAAATATAATACTTCATTAAACAATATCTAATAAGTACCTAACCTTTTCAATGAGTATAATATTCGTATAGAAATAACTACGTGTAGTATACATAAACTAATGATTTTATGAGTGTACCTCTAAATATTTAAACAATTGCATGCATTATAACAAGTTAATTATATAGTGAAATAAAAAAAAGAACTACATATCTGATCACATTCATTTGGATGTTATACGATCACACAAATGTAATGTAAAGCTTTATAGCACAGAAATGTATAGTTGATACGCTATATCAGTGGTTCTCAAACTTTGATACGCGTACCTCTTGGGGGTACGATTCTGGTCAACAAACCTTTAAATTTAAGACATTTATGTGAAAAATAGTTATTCGAGTTTAATTTATGTTAAAAGTAAATATAGAAACAAATTAAATGTTAAAGATGATTTAAGATTGTATTTAACTAAATTAGAACTGTATATTGATCAACTGTGCCAACAAAAACAAGCTCACTTTTCTCACTAGTTTCATTGAAAACTAGGTCTTTTTGTTTTTAACATTTTGTGTGTGTTAGTTTTTAATGAAATAAAAATAAAAAGTACGTTTTTACATTTATATATAAAAGTAAGTTTTAAATTTTTTCATATTTATTTTAGTTTACTAAGAAGGGGTACTCAAAGAAGGCTATAGATAAAAAGAGGTATAGTATTTATAATAATTTGAAAATCCCTGCACTATACCAAATCTGTTGATGCAGTCACACTATTATTATTCCAATCGAAAAAATAATAATGAAACTATGTATGATATTATAATGCACATAACATTGTCGAAATCCCTCGGAAACGCGGCTGCAAATGTATATCAATTCATGTAAACCAACACGATACTCCTGTCGCTTGGCATTACGCATTCCTTGTTTAATTAATTCCAACGGATCGCTTTAATAATATACAATTGTGTGCACTGTCATTTTTATTCGACCAAATCGACGCGCATACGCAATCGTGTCAGTTCACGAGTATGTGCATGTTACGACGCGAGTCCAACTCATATACGAGACAAAATACAATGTAAATAGTATATTTTATAAATATATGCATATATTCAACCAGTGGCATGCACAATAGTTTTGAATATGAACATGTGATCATTTTTAATGCAACTATGATCCCATCAGCGCTCCACGCATCACCAATAACTCATGGTGTTTAATGAATAAAAACTCTAACGATTATTAGTACGTATTATATTTTCGATTTAAAATATTAATCGACTCCGGGAAAATATTGCGGTTCAGTCAATTAAAGTAATTTAACACTAATAGTGAATGGTGGTCAATGGTAATTATGCTATTCGAACAAATTTTACAACTTAACTTATTGTACCTACTGTCCTAATCTATTTAGATATAAGACATCTCTTGTTTTGATGACTACACCTCATAAAAAAATTTAAAAAAATACCGAAATGGAATACGTAATTGCCTAAAATCACTCCTGAACCCAATTGTCAACGACGAGCGTACTTGAATACATGAAATAGTTGTTACAAAACAATAGCCGATACCCTCGCAGCAGCTCAACGAACACGTGAGTTGGTATTTATACTTGTATAGCGATTTTCTATTATACATTTGTGTTCAAACGTATATAACGTGTACCAGTGATGCCTACACGGAAATTCTTATTTAAGAAAACGAATTGACACCGTGTATATGCCCACTGATTGCGCGCGCGTTGAAGCTAATTAACCGCAGAGTATGCAAATGTGTGCGCGCGATATGTGAACCATGTTAAAATGTCGTGAGAGGGAAATAACAAGGAAAACATGAAAAAAAAACTTTATATACACGTATGTACACACAAAATCGTCCGCCGTTAAATTTCACTACGGTTTCCGTTCAGATTGTGTGACGCTCCTCTCTGGGGTACGATTTTTTGGGACATAACCTCCCCCCTCGCGCGCACGTTCGTTTTCCGAAACAATATCACCTGCTAAACTGCCTCTCTGAATCCCATCACGGAGACCCATTTGAAAATTTGCATACACGCGTGCACTCTCGCACAAGCCACGAACACACACACGTACATACGTGCGTTTATTCGACGCCATTATTTTAAATTGCGTTCGACTGATGCGTGTATTCAGGGACGGGAACGGCGAATAATATCCTTCGCCGTCACCGTTACTCGATCATCTTGTCGAATCCTCCTCGTGGATGTCGCAACGAACCCGGAGAGCTATTATCGTACACAACATCTCTCGCGTTGGCCGTGTACATGCATAATATAATACGAGTGCACATAATACGATTCGTTTTAATTATAATATCGGATACGTTTTTTTACGCTTGTAGCATTGTGATGACTCGTTCTCTAATTCTTTCACGGTTATAATCTCGTTCCTTTGTATCCCGGTTGTTATTATGCTGTTGTAATTTTTGTGGTTATTTACTTTTAATCGTCGCCTTATACACGTCGGCCGGGAACGCGTCTCGTAAAATAAAAACCAACGCACATTTCACAACACATTTATTACTAGCTCGATGCCGTTATTCAAATCGCATTGTTCAAGCGATCCTTTGGGGCGTAACCCGAGCATAAACAGTATTGGAATTATCTCTCTTCGCCACCGCCACCGCTGTCGTTTTAAAGATATTATCTGAAAACTTCTCAGACGACGTATCAATCGAAGCGATCAAATCGCATTGTAAACGTTTATCCAAATATTTGTCATGGGGGGATAAGTTTCTTCGAGTGAAACAAAAACAAATAAACCATTAAATGCAACGAAAAAAAAAAAAAATCACCCCGTTAAAGTGTGGACGTAGTCCTCGATGTATAGCAAATTAAGAAAGCCTTTTAATAATCTAATCAGAATGTCGTTCGAAAATTGCTTTCAGATTTCGTAGCACTAAACGTATGAAAATCTTATCTCACTGCGAGAATGATTACGTTACTTCATCGGCCCTGGCAGCTCTATGTTACAGGGACATGTTTTACGTAACACAGTAACATTATTACCCTGTGGTGAATTGAATTTTCGTGCGATTTGTTTTGTTATATTTTCTGCTCGTCGGGTATTACATCGTAGTGCGCGAAAATGCGGCCAACGCAGGGATATGGTAGTCGGTCGAAAGTATGTGTGTATGTGTGTGTGTGTGTGTGTGTGTGTGTGTGTGTGTGTGTGTGTGTCGTGTGTATTTATCGTGAACGAATGGTAATTAGTTGGCGGTGGAGCGCGAGTGTGACGTGAAAAACTGTGCACATGTCGCCGATCGAACGGCATCGCGGAGAGACGCTAACGAAGGAAATAAAAAAAAAACGAAAAACCGCACAGAGCTTGTGGAGTCTGGAGAACGCGCGCGACGGCCGTGCAGGAGGGTGCGCGAGCGATATGCTTCGCTCCCCCCCTCCCCCGTTACTCCGTAGTGCGGTGTAGTGTATATGGATTTTTGTTTTTTTCGCGCAAACAATAAACGATAATGCGCCATCGTTTCGTATTGTTTGACTAATTAAAAACAAACCCTGGCTTGAATATCTCGGGGGTATTAAAAGCGAATACACCGCTACCCGCCATTTTTTTTTTTTTTTTATGATAGCCGTTACTCGTGTACACTACATAAATATATGTATATATATATATATACACATGTATTAAATATTCCTTTCTCATCCGTTCTCCAAAGACAATATAAACGTATAATAATACAATATGTCCCACCGATACGGCTTGCTCGGTCCGGGGGGGGGAGGATGTTCTCCTTTATTTACCGCTCCGTTGCGTTTCGCAATCGGTCCGCAAACATTTGCAACATCGGCGGGCCGCGACTCGCGATGGCGTTTCGACGACAGCGGGTACAGGAGAACGCACGCGTCGCGGTCATAAATTCTCGTCGCAGCGACGTATTTATACGTACGGCGAGGAGGCCCGGAGCAAAAGCGGTGCGATTTCCTCACGTCTAAATATATCTGATTATTCTAACTTGGTACCAACTGTGGGCTACCGAATTTATTTGAAGCGGACGGGCCCTAGGTAATCGCTTAAATTGCTTGCCCGGTGGTGCTTACCGCCGCGGTGTGTCCGATGTTTGAACTGTGAATGAAAAAATTTAAAAACTAACGCGATTACGGCAACACCGAGTTTAAAATTATTCCACAAAGAATCCATTACATTCTGATCACCCTTACGCGTTGGCAAACGGTTTTACACTAGATCTATTCGATCGCGTTTCCATAACAATCTACAAACGTATTTTACTATGGTAAACGCACGTGGTATTCTCTGACGCGTGCTATGTGCCATTATTCGTACAAATCAACACGTTTTAACAGTTAATAACTATTCGACACATCGTAAATGTTTCATTACAATGAGCGATTTTTGAATCGTTATCGTTTTCTGTATCTCGTTTATAATAAATTAATTGTGTTAAGAGAAAATTATCATTTTATCTGCAAAATAATGTTTACGCTTTCAACGCGTAATGATCGACGTACAAAGTAGACGATCAGGGCTTTGCGACCCATCATAGAAACATGTTAAAAACAGGAATAGTGGTAATTGGTAGTTTATTTTTGATGTGAACACGACACGGTCTTAATTTCACAAGCTTTTAGTTATTTATTTACAATAATAGAGTTATATAGTTATCTGGTACTTGATGGAGAAATTGACGTAATATGAACTATTTTAATACATTTACTGATTTAACAATCCGACCATATTATTTACTTTACTGGTAATTCAAACATCCAATCATCTTTTGATGCCAAAATACATTTGCAAACCTTCGTCGAGCGTTCGTGTCATTGCGATTACGTAAACGGTTAATACATAAATTAGTACAGTAAACATAAACAATTTTAATTGCGTATCTTTATGTACATCTACACATAAAAATATTATTTTCATGCCATGAAGTTCAACAACATTGACATACATGCATTTATTGTCTAAAAGAAATAAATAATAGAACCATTTGAACTTTGCTAAACATTGTATGATACACTATGTAAGCGGATGTTAAGTGCAATAGGGAACTATGAGTTCACAACGACTTCAAACAACAATGGAAACGACAATCGTTATGAAATATTATTTATCGTGTAAAGTTTACAATGTTCAATGAACATTCTTCTCCTTTATTACATGAAAAATTACATTAAAATATATTTATTTTTGACGTAGAAAAATTGTGTAACTTTGAACACAGTGTATTGAGCCATTTAAATTCTACGTCTAATTTTTGAGCATTTGTTGTACATGTTACTCATAGTCATAAAACTTAAACGTAAATTGAATCGCTCATTACAGAAACTCCGTAAGAGACAGAAATTTCGAAACATATTTTTCACTTGTTTGTATTTTTTATATTACATGACATCACTTAGGGGTTTCTGCTCCAAACAAAAATTTCAAAGACGTGAATTGGCCACGTAAATAAGATGGGGCTTCAGCAAAAATCGATGAGTCTACTAAAAAGATATAAGCAAGTGGAAATTAATATGTTTCGAAATTTTTGTCTCTTAACGGGGTTTCTGTAATAAGCGATTCAATTGATTAATTACAATTTACATATTATAAGAGTACATTAAATTTTCAAAACACTATATATTTTCATGACTATATGGATTTAATTTTTATTTTCTCTTATTTAATATATTTAAGATTGATAATAGCTTTCTTAAACGGTAGATAAAATTATGAAAAAAAAAATTACAGATTAAGTGGACCTTAATTAGTTTTATAAAATTAAGAGAAAAAATATGAAAGATTTGTTTTAATTAGAATACTTAAATAAAACATAAATTTAAATATTAGATTGAATCGACTAATCACGTTCAAAAAAAGTGAATCAATTTGAAAATGAAATGAAAAATATTTAAATTCATTATTATAGTTTTTCGTTAAATGTGACATGAACTATATATATATTTCACTCATCATCATAAATGATATTGATTTCATTTCAAAATTGCTTAGTATTTTAAATTACTTTTTTATATAACTGATAATTGAATAATACATTCAATAACATTTAATTGGAAGTTTTTTTTAAATATTTTTTTGATCGTCAATTTCTTTATTTAAAAAAAAAAAAAAAACTAATTTAATATTTCTTCGGTAGCGCCTTCTCGTGACTTTTAAGTGTTAAATGTATATTTTATATAAGCTTGACATACTTTTGTGCCAGTTTCTCTATTAAAAGATCAGACACGTCGCCAAAACCTTTTGAAAAATCGATAGAGAAACGAAAGAGTGAAATCAGAACGGTCTACGAAAGTAACGCCGAATAATTAACTTGAGAATGGACCGACGAACTCGCAGGGCAAAATAATAACGGTTCTTCTCCGTCGGGATAAAATAAACCCGCGAGTAAAAATTATCGACTAATGATTGGTAATCATAACTCGTATCGAACACTGTAAAACACGTTCGTGTAAACCACGCCAGTGTTTCCGTGGTAAACGCAGTGCTTGACTTGAAGGGGGACGCAGAGGGACGGAGTACCCCGACTAATTTTCAGAAATTTTAGCATCCCCCTACGGATATCACGTTATAATTATAACGCTTAACAAAACTTGGGGACTATTTTTTTTTAAAGTAAACAGAGTCCCTCTTATTTAATTTTGTCAAGTCGATGAACGCGCGAGCAAATTGCATTGCATGCGTTTCGTTCGCGGATTTCATACGGTGCCGAAAGTCGCGCCGATGAGACCCGGAGACGCTAAACAAATGAATTTTATATAAACGACGAACGGACCGCGTGTCCGCCGGAATCCGCGATCGTGCGCGCGCGCGCTGGTACATTAATCTTCGGTCCGCCGGCGGCCGGTCCGACGTGCTTCCTCGGTCTAGCTGCGTGTACACGGATATCCATCACTATGCGGGCGCTCGCCCCCTCCGCCGGAGGCTACGGTCGTCGGGGGTGGACGGAAAAACCTTAGTAGATTTCCCCCAAGACGTAGAAGGAATCTGAAATGTACACGTGCGCGTGTGAATCTGAAGGTGGTCGGGATTTGTGTGTGTGGGAGGGGGCAGGTTAGGTGAGGGCGTCGAAGAAGACGGTCGAGGAGTAGGTGGCCGAACTCCTTTGATAACTAATTAAGAAGGTTTGGCTTCTGTTGAGACAAAAGGAGTAATTAGTTACCGCGGCGGCGGCAAGTTCCTTTGGGCGCACGCGCGCGAGCGCGCAAGCTGGCTAAACAATATCTTTTCCGATGCCCCGAGGGCACGACCAACAGTCCAAATTAATAGCGTACGTCTTAATTGCTTTTAATACAAACTGCCCGGTCGCCCGGCGGATCGACAAGACGCGCCGCGGCCGAACTCGGTGGCGGCGGCGGCCCAAAGCAATCAAACTTTATGTGTACAAGAGACGGCGAGTGCACCGGACTTTTTGGATTTACGACCTCGTACATGTACACCAACGCTTCGCGCGAACTATTGTATAAATATATATATATATATATGTACACGCACACGCGCGCGTATTATACGTACGAGATGTGTATACGTGTGCACATGTAATTGGCAGCGGCTAGTGCGTTACAATAGCGTACGAACGAAGGGCAAAATAAATCCTTTTTTACGCTCCACACTTTACCAAACACCCATGTGATCCTTGCCCAGGAGACAAAAAAAAAAAAAAAAAAAACAACCGTAAGTTCTTTATTTAATTTTTCTTATTACCTCTGTAGTGGTCCGTGTTCGGCCGATACGGTATAATGTACTACGTCGACTCGTTCCCTATAATTTCTCTCTTATCCTCCTCTTCCTTCCGTCTAACCACCCTTCGACGTTCGGGCTACTGCAACACGTACACGTGTAGTCGTTTACACTGAAAGAACATTGGTCTTGTGCGATTCATGTTCTCGCAGTTAGTGGTAATCAAATGTTTAAAGTCGCGCACCGGTTTCGCGAAAAACATAATTAAACCATAATTATAACATGAACATAATTGAACATTATTTATCCCCTAGATCTTCTACCCATAAACTTAGTGTTGCATTTTTAAGGGCGTTTAATTTGTTTCGTAAACAGTTATCGTTATTTTAAGACACACGACTGTTTTGTTTCCTTATTGAATTTTGAGTGTACCTAATATTGAAAGCAACAAATATAATTCACACTACGCATAAAATACCTTGTTCCAAGTATTAGTCACACATATATTTCATTTTAAAATATACATTAATTATAATTTAAATATAAAGTAATGACTGCTCTCAAACGCAATATAGTTGCATTAGTTGCATGTTATGCATTAACTCATTACTAACGAATCGTAGATTTTATCCGAATCGTATACCAAAAGTAAAAGTCTATTTTTTTATTTTTTTATTTTATTATTTTTTTTTTTTTTTTAGTGTTGATTTATACTGACAAGAATGAATAACATTGTTTTTTTCTAAAAATAAGTGAAATAAATTTAATTTATATTGAAATTATACAAATTTTAATTGGTAAATATTTTAATATTTTAACATAATTTGTACGAAATAAATTAACGAAAATAAACTCAAAGTGACAAACATTTTAAATACATTTATTTCACCTTCTTAACTAAAAATTTATTTAGAAAATAAATTCTACTCTCTTATAACAGTAAATTTTAGAAAAAAATTTTAAGGAATAAAAAAATATAACAATGTTACTGAAATAACAAATATATTTGTTACATTAAAAATATATTGACTTAGTAAAAATAATAAAAAAAAAAAAACAGAAAATTGACCATGATTTTGTAACATTTAGTTTAATTTTAAAATATGTTTAAACTGAAATCATTTGATCTAAATAAATATTTAAAAACTTCTTTTTTCTGATGCGATTAATTCAACATATAATCCATAGCTGTGTATAAAAAAATCACTAAGGTGTTAAAAAATATTAAAAAATTTAAATAAAATAATGAAAACTATTTATAAAAGGAAAAATAATAATAATAATATTTTAAGATTTAACATGAAATATTTAAAAGGTATTTATTTTTTATGCGTTAAAATGTGGATAAAATATTGTAGCATTTCGGTCACACCCCAATTTTTGCCCACTCAGAACGCCTTTATTAATTTTTGTTTCAATTACAGACCGTGGAGTCATCCGGTCAGGATTCAATTAACCTATGGAAATTTGTTACATATATATTATAGATGAATGTATTTATGTATATACATAAGCAAGTGTTTCTCGTGTTCGGTACGCATAACTTTCGTGGCCGACAACGAAAAAAGCTACTTATTTATGTTTTTAACGAGCAAATATCATGTTCGTAAACAGTAGACATGATCGGACATGATTCGGTCAAAACATAACAATATCGAAATATTTTATCAATGGTTCACAAAACCATTTCATAAAAATCTATGAAAATTATTAAATGTAATTTAAAAAAATATTTTTTCTCGTTCTAAACTAAATCAATAATAGTGTTACCAAAAGACATCTTCTCTTTGTGTTTATGTATTTATATATATTTATGTTATTATGTTCAACCAATTACTTAGTACACTTTTTGCTTTTTAATGGATCATATTTTTTCTGATAAAAAAATCTACTTTTATTTGATAATAGCGCGTTAAGTGGTTTCAAATATTTATTTACATTTATGACAATATTTGTATTTGTACATATACGAACTAATGATTAGTTTTAAAGTCTTGAAAATTATATAATACTTACTTTCTTGTATTAATAATTATCTTTGTAAAAAAACGAAATACGATAACTCTTATAAATGTATATACTGTAATATTATAATATACATTTCATATTTTAACTGATTGTTTTTTTCTTTTTTTCTTTAATTAACTAACATTATGACACATGAATAAATTAATAACTAATAATAACTAGAAAATATACTAGTACACAATGTGTTTTCTCAATCACCGTATTTATGGAATGAATTCCATCAAATTTTTTAATACCCTTTGATGGATTTCCAGTATAAATTATACTAACTCATCGAATTTTGAAATCGAATATGAATGACTATTGTTATAAGTTCATGACAAAGTTATGAATAAATTTGATTTTAAATGATTTTAATATTTGAGATTGAAATTACTTTTAAAATATCTGTGTAATTATACATTTTTCGTATGATTCTAAAGACCATACATTTAATGGAAATACTAATAAAATTAATGTTTTGGAACTCCTGACCAACGGTCATTGACGTAGGGGCGTACTCGTGATAGGTACTTACTCGTACATTTAACCCGAAAGAGAATTGGTGTATTGAATCGTAGGGTAGTAAAATAAAAAAATTAAAATAAATAAATAAAAAAGGGGGTTCACGATGACCGGCGATGAAGATAAGCTCACGCGGTTAATTTATACGAATTTCGCATGTGAGGTCTCGTGATCGAAGCAAAGGACAAGTAAAATATTACGAAACGATATATTTCATGCACGGTCGTTTCGTTGAATTCGCTTTGCATATAAATAGACCGAAAAATGATCGTCGAATTCAAATTTTTACATTTTTGACGTGCAACCGCTCCCCTTCGTCATATAAGTAGGACACAAGTGTCTTGTATTACAATACACGGTCATTGTCTGAAAGTTTTTTTTTTTCGAAAACACGAGAAAATGTATCGCCATCAGCGGCGGAACGCTTCCGGTTTTATTCATGTGTACTACAAAACGCGGTGGTATTCAAGACAAACGATATTAGCATTATGTGTTTGTAAGCTTTGACATTTCTTTTCTCGTGTCTCCGGTCTTTTCTTACCCCAGCTACGCGTGTGCGCGCTCGCGCTTTTTATTTATTTATTTTTTTTTTTTTTTATTGTAGAAAAACGTTTTCCCGCTTTTTCTTTGACAGGGCACAACATTTGATGGATATCAAATCCTGTACAGAACGAGACTATGACGTCTGCTTGTATATATACAAGTATATGCATTACATATAGCATACGTAACGATTACTAACCCCCTCACTATCATTTTGTTTCCGCCTCGTTTTCTCAGAGCATTACGATTTTGACGTAGTTTCTTTTCCAGTCGTATAATATATTATATAAATTTATATAATACACATAATATACACATACTCGTACATACTCGCATATACTTAGGGGAACCTGAATGGGTACGCTTTACGGCGCATTCGGAAAATCGTTTTTATAGTACGTTACTATTGTATATATCTACACACTATTGAACATTAAACAAAAATGGAGTTATCTTATTGAAAATAAATGGAAGTCATTAACAAATCTGGGAAGAAACTACGGAGCCGCAACCGTTTGACTTGAAATTGTTTTCATCTTTTCCTTGTGTTAAGTCCAACTAGTAATAGGATCTCAACTCGGTGCACATAATATATGTATTGAAGATAGGTATTCCAAAAATAACTTTATTCAATAGATAATACTGAAAGTTTCAAATATTTCTAAAACTATAGAACACCATTGAATGTACCATCCAAATTACACAGATGTATGTACAAAATTAAAGCATTAAATTTGTTACAAATTTGTTCATTTGTTGCGAAAATTGTAAACAAATATTAAACTAATAGGAGGTAAAAGTATAATTACTTTTTTCATACGAATTTGTACTTATTTGAATTAAGTAATCATAAATTGTAAATGTTTCATATTTTTTATTTCTTTAATATTTTTTATATATTAACTATTAATTTTGATTTACCGATCATTATTATTGACACAAAAATTAAAAAGTTAACCTTTGGTCTGCACCTCATCTAAAGCACGTATCTAATCAGTTTTTCTGTCTCTTATGATTCTAATCAATAGTCAACATTTATGTTCGTACATAAAACGCGTAGTCTCGCTAAATTTCTAAACAAATTATTTTACAGAAATTTAACTTGTTATGTACGCCGCAAACACGAATTCGATTTCCAGCCAACTACATTGAGCTTCCGAGGTGTTGAGATTGTTACGGCTAAACAAGCAGTGCACAAGTTACACTCGATTTAAGACCAACCGAGTATGTGTGTATATATTTAGCGCGTAACGTTTACACAACCGCTTGCGGAGTGTTATGAAATCATCCGAATCGATTGATAAAGTTTAGAGAACCCAATTACACACGTACACGCATCCGTGCATACACACACGCGTGTACACATAGTCAAATATACATATACGTGTACATACACATGTATGTAAATTATACGCGTGCACAATCGGTATATTATTTCGGGTGGAAGGTTCTTCCGCCGTGCGCTTTTGATCGCACCGAGGCCCATAAATTGCCAATGTCGCTTACCCATTAACCTTCCCCCTGTCTATCCCGATCGCCATCGCCCTATATATGTATTTTGGACAAGGTAGTTGGCGGCAAAAACGTCCGATAGCTTTTAGTACCGCGGTGTGCACTACCTATATACTTTTGACAACCGCCCGCGCGTCTTACGTACACATAAACATCGCGGCAGGGGGGTTGAATGTTTGAATACAGAACTTGGCCCAAGTGTGCGTTTAAGAGCCCTTTTCTCCATTAAACCCGCACGCATCGATGTCTCCGCACCTGTACGTAAATCACCACGGAAATCTAGAGATTTAACCTGTTAAAGACGCTCCCGCCCCACATAACATAACCCTTTAGACGAAGCGTCTTGATTATGAACGCGCATTTTCACTTTTTGACGCTTTGATAGCAGTAATCTCTTTATGCAAATAATCGTGTTTGGTTTATTTTAGACATCCATTTCTCACCTACAAAGCCATGTTCACAAATATTTACGCACGAAGTAATATTCAGTTTTATTGTTATCTAAATTAAAACAATGTATTCAACTTTAAAAGAAAAAAAAATTAAATTATAAAATAATGATAAATGTTTTCAAAATATTCATAATTAAACATTCAGATTTACGCTAAATTAAAAAAAAAAAACAGTAAAGCACAAAATTATAAAATGTTTAGTTGTTTTCTTAAATTAAATTAAAGTTCTTATAATATTTATTAAATACCTCTTTATAATGTTGTAATTGCTGGAAAATTATCTTTTTATCTTAGAATATTATAAGTTATTATGTATAAGGTAAAGCATAATGATTTTATATATTTGAATACATTTCAATGTAAATGTATTAAAACTTAATATGTTACAATAAACGCATCCTATATCTTGATTCTTGACGATTGATTATTAAGTTAAATATTATTATATATTGATATATTAAATATATTATGTAAATATTGCATTTATTTGTCAATAAATATTATTTATTTATATACCTGTACACAGTAATATTATGTATGTATTTTTACCTTAGTTTTAAATATATTTTTATTAATTTGACACACCAATGGTTATATATTTTGGTCTTCATTAAAAAATATTCCCATAATTGTGAGTTTTTTAACATTTTAGATTTAATGAACAATTTAAAAAACTGTTATTCACTCCGGCCGTCAAAGTTTGAATACGTATATATATGTGCCAGATATAATTATAACTTATTAACTATACATATATGATTAACACGTAGGATTAAGTTTAAAAATCATTTAAGATGAATATATTCAGTATTTAATTTTACTAAAAATTGAAATATTCGTAAGCTTTAAAAAAATATTTATCCATGTAAAAAGTAGCAAGTGTCTACTATAAAGATAAATTATAAATCCAATTGAAATTTGTATTTTGAAATTTTCAACATACAAATTACGAATATTTATAACATTGAAGGTATGCATAGGTATACAACGAAATAATTAAATAAATGGTATATTATGCTTTTAACAATAACTACCATGGATGAATAATATTTTATCAATCTTTACACGAAGACATTGTAAACGTAATTTGTAAAACTTTCCTGGTACTGGAATATTTTACACTAATTGAATACAATATGATATGTGTATAATTTAAAAATATCCAAAGCGTGTGTATTCTCGGCCGTATACATTTACGCGAGACTGAGATAAACTCACAGTGCATTCAATCTTTCAAATTGTCCAATTTACGGAAAACGAATTACGCATACGGCAGTACGCGAACAAAAAGTAGGCAAACACTGCGGCAATCGTCTTTATAAAGGATAACCACGTGTCCTTATTGAAACAACGCTATACACAGAAGCGAATCCCAAGAGGAGGAATAAAAAGTACGCATACACATCCAGCGGATAAGTCGTTATAAAGGAGGGAAAATAATGATATATATATATATATATATATATATATATATATATATAAAAGTGTGTACATATATAAACGCATGGTAGTTCGTATTAATAATTTAACAACACTTTGATCGTTGTTCAATACATACGAAGCGGTACGGGAAGGTTTTTTTATTTTTTCAATTTCGTTCCTTGAGTCTATTATCTTTGAAACAATTTTTTTGTCGCCTTAATAATTCAAAATATATTATGCTCAGCCCTTTCCCTCTGTAGGTACAGTACGCTGCAGTGTGCAAACATATTTTGTACTTGCAGCACAGGAATCGAAGGACTACACAGAGGCGATGTATACTGTGGGCACCATTCATCGCATAATAGCTAGGGCTCGATTAAAATTTCACTACGAACTAAATCGGTTTCTTGTTTACATTCCGTATCATACTCATATACTTACATACATCACACACACACACACACACACACATACACACACAATCGCACATGCACGCGCACGTATAGATATACATGTAATACACACACTTACACGTGCAATTTCTATATTGACCCTTATTAATGTTAGAGATTGCCAAACGTGTAGTATACATAGAGTTTAAAATAAATGAAAAATAAAATCCCTCCGATTTCTAAAAATGCCTAACTTACCAGTTAGTTACCACTACGCGTATTATGTTCTCACAGACCGTTTTGTGTAATGAGTCTATGAGACCACCGATGCTTTCTCGGTTATAGTTCTTAATTCGGGGTCGGTCATGTGTGTTTTTCGAGTACGTGACCGGAATTATTTCACCTGCTGATGCGGTCAAACTTCTATTTTTAATTTGTTTACCTACACCTACATGTAGCTACATAAGAATTATAACAACTTGTGTCATCCAGGGCAAGAACAATAACAACCATTTATTTGATCGTCACATGCGTTCGTCTGAAATTTCAGAAATTTTCAAATTAAATTAAATCAAGATTTTTGAAAATAAATTATATTTCAAAGAAATATTATGCATTTTGAGCACCAAGCATGATAAATTAATCATAAATGGTTTTTATTTCACTTTTACATTTCAGCAGCAGAATATCTCCTGTTTATACAATATTAACACCTCATGTTAAAAAGTTCGAATATACATGTACACGTAAATTTATATCGTCAGAAACCTCTAGTTTGTTTGACGAAGTCAAATATACAACGCATAGATGAATATTTTACTTACAGAATAACGTTACTCATTTGGGACCAACGTATACTTTTCGGAAAACTTTGGTAATAATATACCAAAATAATGTATTACAAACCCTTAAGTTACATACTTTAACTGTTAAATCTTAATTAAAATTAATGCGCAAACTAAAACATCAGATATTAGAATAAAATATTATGTTGGCGGGCGTACATATTTTCTACAGTTGGCAAAAAATGTTCATAAAAGTTATAAAAAAATTAATCATTTTCAAATCCACACATTTCAAGTTCTTTTTGTGAAAAATATTTATAAATAATAATCTTAAATCACATATGATTTCAAAAAAATAGTTTTGGATGCTAATGTATTATGTATATTAATGCAGAAAATGTTTTTTACATTTTTTATTGGTTTCTTCTGATTATTTAATTTATAACATCATTGGCAGATGCTATGATAATGCAACTTTCAGGCCTGAGAAGAAAGTATAGTATTTCCTGGAACTAGAACTCGAGAAAGTCGAATTCGTCAAATTAAAAAAAAATGTCATTTAATTCAATACATTTTCTCCTGCAAATATTAGAGATTCTGTTCGAGTATCTGTGCCTGAAGTTGATAGAAGCGAAGGAGAGTCAAGGAAAATTATTTTTATCATTATTAATATTGACAAAAATCAAAACTAGCTACGAATCAAAAATGATACACTAATCCAATTATACAAGAAAAATGAATTCAATGCTTCTTATCGTTATAGAAGATATTTCAAACAGTTCCAAATTTTAAAGAAAAATTGCTAACTTTCAATCATTATTAGGGGGTCAAGGTTTTCAAAAATGTTTTTGTAAAGATAACTGTATAAATAAAAATATAAATATAAAAGTTTATCTGTATTATATAATTCAAAATGCCATAACAGTTTAACGAGTAACAAATAAATAAAAACAATAATTAATGCACTCACATTTTTAAGTATCTATCTTTAAACTGAAATCTTTTATGGCTAATATCGTTAAATAATTTTTTGGATAATATTATTTATTCATTGAAAATGTGCTACTGGATAATGTTAATTTTTCGGTGGATAAGAGCCCAAATTTTGACATAAGCCAATGGCATTGACTAAACTTGTGATTAGCCTGCTAATCTTAAATTTAACCATTCTTCGGACACTAGCCATAATAAATATATATTATTATTAATAAACCGATATTTATCATATTTTTCTATAAAATCCAAGTTAATGCGGAGCAGGATAGAAATGTTTTTTCATTACTTTAAAAAATATTCAATATCCATATATTATTTATATTTATATATTTTCAAACATCAAATCAAGTATTATACATTTAAATAATTTTAAATTATCATCGATTTTTAAACATTTGTTTTTGAATGTTAGAAAATACTTATTACATGTTTCAGTTTCAACAAATTTGAAAAATCAAATAAGTATTCAATGAGGCATAAAGTTGTTCAATTTTTATAACTGACAAATACTATGTAGGTACGTTTTCAACGTGAATTTTGAACGAACCAAAATAATTCCAAATGAAATAAGTATTGGCATATTGATTAAATAAATATTCGTTAAACATATGAAAGCAATCGAAAAATGACTCACCTGATTAACTCGATTAAAACATACGAGCTGGTTGAAAAACTATATTTATAATCGAAATCATGTATAATAACTATCAAATTTATATAGGTAAAGACTGTAATACAGACACCAATTTTCTAGTAATATTGCATTAAGTAACATTTCTAATATACGCAAATTAATTTTTTTTCTTCATCTACCAAAAGTTTCGAACACGCTTCTTGATACGATTATAACTACCTAAACGGATCGACTGAATACGCAGAAAGCCGTCCACCATTTTACAGGTGTAATAAAAAATTAAAAATTTATCGATTCGATAAAATAAACTCGAAATAAGTGGAAAGTATTGTCTTGCCATCACTGTTATAAGTTTATGTTCGAATACCTAACATATTTTCATACGATAACATTCTGGCAATTAGAAAATTCTGATAGACAATGGTACACACTGGTAAAAAACTATCTGGACGCAGGCAATTCAAATGCGTATGTGAGCTTAGCGCAGGCTATGAAGTCCCGTAATGTGTTGATGAACGTTTTGGTTTCAAGAAATGCACAACTTCTCCCCCTGCCACCAGAATTTCCTCTATGTGACGGCCATCCCACTCTCCTGCACCATTGTAGACCGTTCATTAAATCGCCTTCAACGAAACGATTCCGTGAGGTTCGAACTAGTTACGTTCGTGCAACCCTTGGAAGAGGAACGTTTTGAAAACTCGCGCGCTTTTCGATATACATTTATGTTCACACCCAAGTGGCGACACTGTTCGCGCCCGCTTATCGTTCCAGCCGGACCGCGGCGCTCATGAGATAACCACTGTTAAATAATTAAAATTAAAAGATAAAACCGTATTTTTCCGTTTAGTTTTTTCAAACCGTGCAGTGTTCAAAGTAATTTTCGCCTCACCTCGATTATCCGCACTCGTATTAACGAATCCGAAATGCCTCCCATCATGGACATGTTGAATCTGAACCAACTGCACATGTTCCAAACGTTAAGAAAGATATTTGAGGATAACGGCGTCAATGTTGTACAAAATCTTCTTGCATACAAAGATCAAATGCTGTTCGTATGGAATCCAGATGAATGCTGTTTATACACGCTACTGCTGTCTACGTCTCACGAGGAACAACCATCGTATCAAGTAATTGACCGTTTTCACCATGAGCGCTTAACGCTTTTGTCAACAATTCTTACATTACCCTTCGCTTAACGTTATCTCTCACAAGTCTTATTACTTTTTTGATACTACTTGATTTACCTTTAAACATTATGTCTAATGCTCCTTCCAAAAGCGAGGTATTTCAATTAAAATTTTATTTTTTTTAATTTGATGTATGTGACAGTCTATGTAACCTGCAACCGGTCAGCACTAGAATGAGCGTATTCAGTTTTACTCAAGGTTATCAATTTTCATACTTAACTCTTTATACTAATTTATGTTAAAATAAATATGTACTGAAACAATCCATATTTTTTCAAAATTAATTTAAAGTTCACCAATTAGGTACATTTAAATAAAATAATATTAACATGTAAATGTATTATTGTATCACGAAAGTTAGTAAAATTAATAACATATAAAACATCTACTATTGTTTAATAACTATTTTAACAAAAGAAGTTAGGTGTTTGAATACATTATTAAAACTTGTGTATTTGTTACATTTTAGTAAGTTATTTTATTTTCATAACCGAAATGGAAATTTAATTAAGACGAATTTAAAAATCATGTAATTTATACTTGACATTTTATAAATAATATTAGATTTTTCTTTAATATAATTTTTTTGAAAATAATTTCCTAATTTAAGTAAGTGTACAGGTATGATTTGATGAATGTATAAAACCATAAATATATGACCATTTATCAATCAGAGATATAAAAAAAAAATGCAAATGTATATTGATGATAAGATATTTATATTTTATATATTACATAATTATGAGTATGTTTATGCACCATAAACAATTTCAAGTTAATTATATATATGCACACGATAAATTTCATAATAAATGATAAAAAATATCTTTTCAATGTAATATTGTTGCTTCCACCAATATTCAATATTTTATTATTATTCGTGAATTCGTTAAAAGTAATATTTACATTAGTGTAAAAAATTAGTTTTTATTTAAAAATTACATTTATATTGTTGGTAATCCTAATTATACATTCGTAACGGTTCTGTTTTATAAAATTGAATGGCATGATGTTGTTATTTTATGAACAAATAGATACCATATCTGCTATTATCATTATTTACACCTTTTCGTTAAGTCGGTATATATCTACTAAAACCTGAAACAAATCTCTAAATAACTTCAGCCGTGGTGTGTATGTGTGTTTAGTATAATAATAATAATATCCATTAATTTGCGAATTTACAGCGCCCTCCAGTTATTCCGCCTGCAATCCCACCACCGCGCATCGTAGGAGACGGCAGTAATAGTATATAGAGACGGCAGCGGTGGGAACGTTCTTCGCAAAAGTACCATTTGGCGTTGATTCCTCCGCCGTTTTTCCTCGGTTTCCGTTTAGCGGCCATAAATCGGTATGAAATATAAGTTCCTATTCGGAATCGCGCAATATAAACACGAGCCGTTAACACAAACGCGAGCACGGGAACGACTACGCGTCTTTCCCCGGTATGCGCCACCACTCCACAGGGCCAAGGGGTTTTACTTAACAATTATCATAAATATAAACAGGCCCGAACTTCCCTCAACGACGACAACTACTACCACTACTGGTATTCTCATTCTCCGACGACGGTGGTGGCCGAAGACGCGGTTTATCTTTTGAAGCCATTGTTGAGTGTATGTATGCGTGTGTATGTGTGTTTGAGTGGAGCGTAGGAAAAATGGAATAATAAATTGCCATTATCGCTCTCGATTGTTCCTTATATTATATTATGTGTAATTATGTATATAAGTCCGCGACCGCGGGTGTCTCTTCTTCGCGTCTCTCATCCTTTTCCTTTTCCTGTCGGCTACCGCCGCCGCCACCATCGCCGTCATTGTCGTCGTGTGGTTTGGGTAAACCGCTAGCGGTAGTGTCGCAGGGAAACGTCTTCGTCCGGCTGTTGAATTATCGCTTATTACAATCCTCTTCTTATTATTCAGTGGCGGCAGCTCTCCCTCTCCTACATTGTCGTCGTCTCGACCAATGCAGAGGCTCTCACGCACGCAAAACGGCTCTATTAATGCTAATATACCCCGTGTTGGTGAAGGGGTAGGTGGGTTCGCACAATAGATTTTACGAAAATGTCGCTGCCTGTCCAACAACAATTGTTTCTTTAGATCCTCTTCACTTCTTCTCTACTATACCGATTTTGTACTTCTGACTCGAGTATTAATATCGTTTATGTTATAACAACCACCAAACACGAGCCATTTTTAGTTTTGTACAGTAATACACTATTTTAATACTTCTGAAAACAAATTTATCTCTCCGCAATAATTTAATAAGAATTTTAAAATATATTTTACCATTTTGAGTATTATTTTTGGTATTATGTAGTATTACTTTTCACAAGGATACTGATTATTAATTTGTAATCTTTGAGTGGTTTTCATTAAATATAAAATATTTTTTAGCTGTGTATTTTATGGACAAAACTTAAAAGCAATATTATATTTGCCTTATTATAAGACAATATATTGACGTTTTGTTTTTTAATTTTAAAATTAAAGATATAGTTATTATAGACACAACTATAGGGAGAGTTTACAGGGACTTATTCTTCTAAATATTTTCATAGCCCTTCCAGATTAAAAATAATTAATCTCGGAATTTTACTTTTGAGATTGAGATAAAATCTAATCATCTTTGTCTAAATCTCAATACACGAAATAATAATTAACTTTGATCATTCTTGTTATTCAATAAATTATGGCTTTCACTTTACTTAGGACTATAAAAAATCAAAATATGATTCGAAAAATCGTACTTTTTCATATTTTTGCTAAAATTTGACTAAACCTATAGTAGTGAGTAGTGACAAATTTGGTCTGTATGTAAATTAGTGGGAGCATAGCCCCCGCAGGTCTATTTTATTTCGGTACTTTAACCCTCCTCCATAATGTAAATTCTAGTTGTGCCTATGATAGTTATCCTTAAATTATCATTAAATTTTTTTTTTTTATGTAGTCCTATGTGTATTTAAATTGAAAGGTTAATTCTGATCTATATATTCTTATTAATTTTGTTTCAAATATATTTTTAATGTTTATCATTGAAAATATATTCCTTCTCCCTCGCCTTTCTCCCAACTATTTGGGGTCGGCCACCTTTGTCCTAAACCTCCACTCGTCTTGATTTTCTACATCCCATACGCATACATCAACAGCTCTCATATCATTCTTAATCATATCCAACCATCTCTTTTTTAGTTTTCCTCTTTCTCTTTTCCCTTCAACGTTCATTTTCATAACCACTTTTACTGCTTTTGTTTCCTCTCGCCTCATCACATGCCCAAACCATCTCAGTCTATTTTCTCTTATCTTGTTCACTATCAATACTACACCAATACTACCTCTCACATATTCGTGCCTTATTCTATCTTCTCTTGTCACTCTACTTATCCATTCTATAATTCTATAACATAGCATTCTATAAGCACTTTATATCGTTGCAAATAAATATAAATTTAAAAATAAAAGAGATGTAGAGTTTTATTTAATTTTTATCATAAATAAATACAATTTATTTTCAATTAATTTTAAATGTAATAATAATAATTTTAGATGTAAAACATACATGTTTTATATCTTTTAAGTGAAACAAGAAACGTATTAGTTTTATTCAATGATAATTTTTATTTTCCAGTGATAAATCTTATGCTCCAAATTTTTCGAACAAAAATTGAACTTCATGATTCTTGAATTTATTTGTCAGTTAAACCGTTATTATTTAATTTTAGTAGCATTGTAATATTGTAATTAACTGTATTGAGTTTTAAGTGTACAATCCAAGTCTTAATCATTTATGTTTATTATTTCTTTATATCTTATTAAATTAATTCACTGGTTTCAATTAATAATAAAAAATATCTCAAAACAACATTACTAAATTTTAAATATTATTATACGGAAAATCTATTTTTTGTGCATTCACGGATCATCATAGCATAGTTTTCGATCCATTTGGTCTACCGTGATAAAAACCAAAGTCTTTAAATTTACACGCTACATTAGTGTTTCGTATCCACTTTCTCCCTTCCTCTATACTTCTTTTTATTGTTATTTTAATCCTGAGTGCTATTTCGAAGACTGATGTTTATTATGCATATTTTTTGAATGTTGTGCTGTCGAACCCCGGAGTCTGTTTAATGAACGTTGAATTTTGAAGGAAAAAAACTGAAAAGTGATGGTTGGGGATTAAATCGACTGCGAGTATTGAACATTTTTAAATAAAAATAAAAAGGGCGTGTCTGGGATATTACGTTACAATTTCATATCAGAAAGTAATCGTATTAGCTTAATTAAAAAATAAATAACAAAAAAATAACATACGCCCGTCATTCTATATGATCGGTAATTATCGTTATTACTTAACGTAGGTACTGTATTTATAAAAATGAATATCGTTTTGAAAAAAAAAAAAAAAAAAAAAAAGTTGAAACCATAGAACCACACCCTATGGGTCATTAGAATATTAGGCAATGTGTCATATGATGTTTATGTATAAAATAACAGTGATAAATAAAATATTAATGACATGACTGACAGAAAAAGTGAAATGAATCTGCAATTGGCTGTAATAGTAATCGACTGTGATCACGCTGACTGTTGTCAAAGAATTGATTACTGTCCGATGGATTATGTTAATATAAGGATTTTATATTTTACTCCTAAATATTTTTCATCCTAAAAAATATTTAAATTCAATCCAAAATAATATACAACATAAATTAGTCAATTTTTTTTTTTTTTTTGCAAACGGATATTTAAGGGATACACTTGAATGATCTTTTGAATTCACTAATTTTTAACAATATATGATTAAAAAATTAATTGATAAATAATAGCTAAAGGAATAAATGCTTATAAAATCTCTGACAACATTCATATAATAGCACAAAATTTAAAATTAATTTCAAGATTGGTGGAATTTACTATATTCTCTATTAATAATATTGCTCAAAAAAATGTTTAAACGCTAATCTTAAAAAAATTGTGTTTGTTTGAAATACAAAAGTGAGCAATTTAAGAATAATCATTTATTATTTAAATGTTAAAATTATTGTTTAAAACTATTGCTTAAACATTATTAGAAAAATAAAGTTATCAAAGTTTATTTTATAAGTAATTTTCTCAATCAAAAAATGTTTAGTATGGCTTATCGTCGTTATTTTAATTTATGGGTATATATTTTTTTAATAAAATAATATCAATAATTTCATTATAATTACAATATAAATTAAAACATTTTTGTTAAATAATATAAAATATCAATATTATTAAACGCTAATACATATTGTAATTTATATAGTGAATTAAATATTTTCGATACATAGTTTTTTTTTTTTTTTGTATAAAATGCCTATAATTTAACATTTTACCTTTCTCAATAATCACACGTTAAATAGTTACTTGAATGTCAGTGCAATTAATTATATTATAAACCTAATTTGTCAGAAATAAATCAATAATAAAAATACTAGTGTATGTGTGTTTATTATACACCGTATACTTATATAATTTATAAACTTTTAAAGGTTAATGTTTTTGATGGTGTTTTTGAAGGTTAATATATTTTATATGAAGTCTATAACAATAATATCGAAAGAACCTTTAAGATGTTTACTCATATTATTTGTATATTATTACTATGTATATATATATATTAGTCCTACCTATAAATACAAGTCCAGGTTAATTCATTTTCTAGTGTCAGAGAAGAAGGCACTCATAACGGATGTGATGCGATTACCCGTTATGTCGGCATTGTCCCGAGAGAAAATCCAGACGGATCGAGCACGCGTTTTTATTGGATGAACTTCCTTTTCCTTTTTTTTTTTTTTTTGTTTTGGGTCCTTCTATTTCTTTTTTCTCCGTTCTTATTACTACTATCGTCATCAAGGACCAAACTTTTACTTATTTATTGTCGCGTTTCTCACTTTATGAAAAATATATCTGAAGATACTAAAGAAAAAAATACCTCTATCTGGCCCTTGCAATCTAAAGGGGAAATGTTTTATTCGACTCGATTTTTCTTGCTTTAAAACAACACGGAATTAAGTTAAATCCGCGGCCATTAGACCTTTTGCGCCCTCTGTATTGAGTAGTTGGCCGCCCAAATCCGTGACACGGTAATCAACGGGTTTTACTTGGCAATATAATAAATAATGAAAACCATTCGACGTAAAAAAATGATAAGACATTATAGTGAAAATATTTGGATTGGTCGAATAGGGTGCGGTAAAAACAAATACTGAGCATGAATCCCCGGTCTAGAAATATGACTAAATGAAAACGCATGGCATTTTTATTTCGTCCATTATGTTACAATTAGGATTTTATTTTTACCCCTTTTGGTTCTCGTTTCCTCCTCTCTCGGAGATTAAAACGAAAGTTGCCTTTCGGTAATTAGATATGCAGGTCCGAGTGGGTTTTTGTAATCTGCGGTATTCTTAAGCTCGGACACGTAAAGGATTAACTGACAGCGAGTGAGCAAAAAACTAGTTTAAGGGACATTTTAGGATTAAACACAGTTTAAAAAGACATTTGAAAAAAACATTCTCGACACTGGATTTCGTAACAGCTTTTAAGTAGCTACTCTGAATTTTTGAAATAAGCTTCAACTCATATCCTGCTTTAATATTAAAGTCTTATTGAACTTTTTCTAGTGTTCTTTATCTTTATTTTTTTATTTTATAATCGAAAATTACTAGTTAGTTTATTTATGTGTAAGTTATATGATGTTATAGTATTTAAGATTGAAAAATGATTTATATTTTTATCTAAAAGTTTTTTTTTCTTTTAAATAAAATAATTTGGAAAATTGTGTCTACTATAAGTCAATCATTAATTGTATTATATATTTTAAATAAGTTTAACATCTTTAACTTAAAATAAGATAAGCTCTCAACGCTCATAACTATTATTCAATTAGTACTAAACAAAACTGATACTTAAAGATTTTAAATATATGTACATATCTATTGTTAACCACAATGACTATTATGTAAATTGAGCTCTCCTATCAAAAACGTTTTCGTTTGATTCGAAATTTAAATTGATACTTATATATATATACTTACTAACACCGAGATAATTTTAATTGTTCAATGTAGTTTATTTTTTTTTCTGAAGTAGGTATACCTACTATAACCAGAAAAGTTGCAAGATACTCATAAAACAAAATTAATTCTTACCAAAACTGACATAGTTCTTTTTTTTAAAAAAAATGTCTTATAATTGTCATATATTGTTTAAAGTAATTATTTTGATTTTATTTTTACAAGATGTTGCAATATATTTACATCGTGTGTAAAGGTCCGCCCACCAGTAAATTATAAAAATTATATTATAGTTTCTATATAAACATTAAATGTTCTACATTAGAGATCTTAATTTTTATTACGTACATTGCATATTGCCTAATAATAATGATAATATTTATTTTGTATTTAGTTTCAAGAAAAATTGAATAAGACACTATTTTAATAAATATGTCTGATATTCAGTTTAAAAAACCAATTAGTATATAAATTCTGAAATTTTTAAATAATGTTTATGTTTAGATTTGATTATAACAATTTGTGTTTTTATTAGTATATAGTTAAAGATTTGTACAAATTGTACATCAGTATTACTTGATATCGGAATAATTAAACGTTTAATTAAAAGTCCGTCGTCTACGGCCGATAGAAAATACCGCTAAAAGCCTCGTATATACGCGTATACAGGCGGCTTTAATTACAAGCCTCTAGGGTCACGAGCGGGTTAGGTGAAGAAGTGGGGTGGCGAACAAATTTATGTGCAGATTTCAGACCTCTGGGAAACGAGACTTTGTTTGCGGTGACAATTTGAACGATTTATGTGCTCTATGTATGTGGTGGAGGTTTAAACCGTCTGCTTTACCTCCCTAGAACCAAATTCTTTTTAACGGAGACCTTTAGGGTTGTTTGAATAGATCGTTAATTCGTAATTTTTGATATTCTTACATCAAAATACAAAAATCGTATTTTTTTTTTCTAAATTAATTATATTTTTTTAATATAAAAACAAATATTACGTAAATATTGTAAATATTAGTCTGGCATTGAAATAATGATCTGTTTACCGCGTAATTAAAGTGAAAAAAAAATGAATTTAAAAAAATTTAAAATTTAAAAAAAAAATTAAAATTAATTGAATAACATTTTGATAAATTTATTTAAATTTAAACACATATGCCATTTTATTGATTATACAGTAGAATCTCGGTAAACCAACAGGTTAGAAACGGATTAATGATGGATCACATAAAAATATATTTTTACTCATTAAATTTTACATTTTTACTCGTATTAAAAAACGAACAACCTTGTATTTTATTATAACATATAAATAATGTATGCATACTATGTTTAATTAATATTTTGATGGGACAGGGTTAAAAAATTATTAATTTTTTTTTTTTTTTTATTGATGCTTTTAAGACTTTCTTATAGTCATTTAAACAACAAAATATCACACATATTTCTCCGTTCACATATAGTCCGTTCTTTTCTGCCCATGAGATGGACGTAGTAAAGGAATCTATAACAGTGGAGTGAGTTATTGTTTGAACAGCTATTTCTTCTCCTGTAGTTTTAAATATCGTTTATAATAGTAATCATATAGCTATTTTCCTGATAAATATAGGTTAATATAGCTAGATTACTGATCGTACCGGATTATAGAACGGTTGAATTACTGAGATTCTACTGTATATACTTCATATACCTCATAATATGTAGCTAATTGGAAGATTTTTTTTTTTAGAAATATATCTGAAATAATGCTCATCCATTGTAAATTCATTTTTACTTTTCAATTTCTATTTTTTAAACACATTTTAGTAATAGAAAATAACTATGTTATTTATATTTATTTATTTATTTATTTACATGTTCTTACAGTAATTTTACTAAATTAAATCTCTAGAGATTTAAAAAATATTTTTCCTATATAATCTTTTATTATCTACATCCTGTGAGTTGTAAAATATGTCTAAGATAGGTACATAATACTGAAAAACAACGAACATGAGATGTATACCCTTACGAACCAAGAAAATAGATGAATAGCATCAGGGACTCTCATCACGTCCGTGTAATTTGAGGGACAGTGATTGAAAAGCGGTGGATTTAATACTGAAAAATGACTAGAGATCAACGGCAGACAATTTCTCAAAAAAAGTATTACGTCGACCTACACAAACTTATGACCAAAAAGTTTTAAGGGTGGCTAGCTAAATGTGAGCAACAAAGTATAGTGATTGGTTTATCTAATGTTTTATTAATTTATTTAACTAACGAAATGTTGCAAGTGATTTAAAAGAATTACTGGAAAAATCAGATTAGATAACTGAAACTAAAAATCTAAATAGATTACGTATAATTATGTTATTATTATTTTAGTTAGATAAATAAAATACTATAGTTTATTTTATATTTATTTTATTATACACCAGTTAATTTTTTATCTATTTTATTAATTATCAATTTAACACTTTAGTTACCAGATTCGAAAAACTTTTCTTAGTAGAACTAAATTGACTCACAAATAGTCAAGATATTTATAAATAATATTTTGCTTAAAAATTAACAGTGTATAACAATTTATGTTAGTTATTATCTTAATATTTTGATTTACCTTTGTCTAATAATTGACTTAATCTAATAATAACAACACATATTTGTAATAATATAACTAAAGTATTTCTGGGTGTTTGATATTTAAAGTACTCTGCATGATTTTTTTTTTAATTAAGGGAAAATAATTAAAAAGTTTTTATTTTCAAAACTCGTTTTCAGTTCCCAGTTGAATGTAAAAAGAAATGTATATAATGTTATAAAAGGGTTAAAATTATACTAAAAAAAACAGAAGCAAACACCCCGGGGTAACTTTTCTACACAAATACGCAAAAATATCCATTCCCATTTCTTAGTTATTTTTTTCCACTAAATGCTCCCGGCTTATTTAGCTAAAATTATCAATGTGAATATCTACTAATGTTTGAACTTAAAAATATAAAATTCTCCGAAGGCCGCTGTATGTAATAATGCAAAAATCGTTTTCATTCCTAACCTTTTTATACAGTTATTATATTGACATTAATTCACATTAAAGAAAATAAAAATAATTTCAAACTATATTAGCATAATTAATTTGTATATCTACTTACTGTTCTAACCCTCATGATTGTGCAATACCCAATTTTATTTTAATTCATAACTTTTTATAACCACAAAGTAAATGTTGTGTATCATCAAATATTTATTTAAAAGTAAAAGTAGTTCAATTTATTAATAGTATTTTAATACTTAAGTTAAGCTAAACTTTTTTTTAACAATTTGTGTTGTAAAATTAATTTAAACAATGGATTGTAAAAATTGTATTATTGAAATATAATATAGCTACACTAAATAAACGTGATATGAATAAATAACACAAAAGGTCAAATATTACGTTTGTTATTTTATGGTCACGATAAAAAAAAAAAAGTATAGTAGTTTTAAATACCAACCCTATCACTTAAATGAACCTTTTTCTATCAACCCTTCACATCAAATGATATACGGTCGTATCATTTCTTCGTTATATTACTCAATGAACCGGTGTGTATTATATCGTCGATGATAATAAAAAGCCGACGGATTACGAGTGTTGTACCATTTTTTTATTCATACCATTATTTATCATTCCCTCTCTTGACAGTATATATTTTCACGAGTTATATTTAATTTTTTCTGGTCATATTGATATGCAAAAATTTATATATAAATGTATTGAGAAAAAATATTGCAGGAACAGAAACCCGTTGTCACCGCTATTGATCGAATTTCTGGTAAATTAAACAATAGTTTTAGTGACTGTACAATCCATTATCTTCTAAAAAAATAATTAAAAAAAAAAAAACATTGGCATATATTCGTAAAATTATCCATTAGTGACAAAATCTATCTATCTATAAATCTCTATATAGAATTCGTTCTATTATACACCAATTGTATTTACACGTACCTACATTGCGTGTGAATAAGATAGAAATTGCTGAAGTTTAAGCTGAAATTAGGGGGATACCAGATAAGAAAAAACTTTCCTGTGTGCTTTTTGTGCACAAAAGAATCTGATTGTCACGACATCGTTTTACAACGATTTATTGAGTTTTTTGTGATTTTATTTATTCTTTTTTTTTTTCTACATAAAAAAAGAAAAAAAGTAATAAAAATCACAATGCAACCGAGTCACGCGACCTATTGAAATAGTTTAGAATCAATCATCCCTAGGTAGTTTTTTTCAATTCTTGATAATAGTATAATAATCCCAGTTATATTTTATATTAAATTAGTATTATATAATTTCTTACATAGAGACTATCTAATATTATAAACTGTTTCTTACTAGGTTATTTAACAATTTGATATTAAAAGAAAAAAAACAGGAGTACAATTTACTTAATATAATAATACTCCAGACTAAGTTTTTATTTATTTATATAGTCATTTACAAGAATTAACCATTTGCCTAATAATTTTTAATTAAATTTTTTTTAGTCTTATTATAATTTGGTTAATATCATAGAACATTTCTTAACTAACATCATACAAATCAATCAAAAAAGTCTCTTAAATATTTTAGGTAGGAAATAATAGTATAATCAATTTTTTATTTATTATTATATAACAGCTGTTCTAAAACGTTTTTGTTCGCGAAGCCCTCATATTCCTGAACAATTTGCGGGATCCAAAAATCAAGAATGTCAATTTGAAACAACAATAGTTCATGAAAAATTATGTAAATTGTAAATGATTTTCTTTTTAATTATTATTTTCTTTAAAATACGTATATATACGAGTACAAAATTTTTAATTTATTCAATAGAAAAAAAGAACATTTTATTTTAGTAATTTATAAATTTTAATATTAAATGATTTTAATGTGACCCATAATGTTGGCATTTTCCATTGACCAGTATTAAAATATTTGGCATGATGAACAAGATTAGGATACGTATATCTGTTTCAGCGTCTAATTAATCGCGATATTTTATTTCCATTGATGCATATGATAAAAATCTCGTTTCACACATATGTTGTAGGAAAAAGAAGTATTAGTGCAGTTCTTTAAGCCAGAAATTGATATTCGTTAATAATTCTAATGCTGCACTAAAAATCCGTTAAAGATTTAATCGATTACAAATTTTAAAGTTTTTACAGTAATTTCAATAAATTCTTCATACTCTGTTATAAAAAAAAAGTCTTCAAGTTTGTCATTAATTAAAAATGGATTTTAACTCGATTATACTATTAAATAAATTCTGTACTTTATTTACTGGAAAATATTTTTTTTCTTAAGACGATAGTACTTCATATACGTGTTGTTTAATTTTGTCATATATTTTTGATCAAATTCTTCAATAATAACATTTATAAGTAACATTTAATAATAACGTTTATAAGTCATCAAGTATTACAAAATTATTTTGATTATAAATACAACAATGTAATTAATGAATAATAAATGATCATAACTAATAAATTATAATATTTTAATTTAACTAATACAGATATGACCATAGACGAACGGTGCCCTTAGGCTCTGCAGATCAGAGTTCATGAACCACTAGTGTAAGACAATATTATAATGTATTTCAAGTTGGTACCAGCATATTGTCCAAAAAAATAAATAATAAGTGTTATCGATAATTTTCCATTAATTTAGATAAATGTGGTGTGCAATTCTTAGAATTTTCTACTTTTTAATTTCTGATAAATTCTAAAAACAAACATATTTTTATTCATCAATATTCCTATTTACTACAAACAACAGTCAAATTTCATCCCAAATTTAAAATTTGCGATATATACATATATTTATGTACAAGAGTAGAATTATTGTTTTCATTAATTTTTCTTATACTTAAATATAAATTAGTCAATTTTGTAATTCTTTTATTTTAAATTGAAAAAATATTTATTTATTAAGAAATATTTTTTACAGATATCATAACTGTTTTCACTTTCTCAAGCTTAAAACTAGATTAAGTACAATCTTCGGAAATAATTTTTAGTTAGAAAATCGCCTTGCGTATAATATTCTGAAATATCCTTTTAATCTGTATTTTGAACAAAAAATATAATTTACATATTTTTTTCATCTAAAGTCTTACATTTAAATGAACCATTATTAATATAAGATTAATTTATAGTTTTGTGAACCATAATTCACTGAAACAACTACTTTATATTGCAGTTAATTATTATTGTGTTTTACCTGATTTTTATAAGTGTTTAGTACCTAGTGCCAAAAGCATTTACCATGTACACATGAGCCATCGGATTTTTTTGTTTCGACTTATGCCGTGATAAAAACGTTAGGCCAAAACTTAATGTTCCGAGGCGTTTTGTAACGACTTCAAAGGAAGACAGATGGCCATAATAACAGTAAGGGCTTATGGTTCGGACTTTGTACAAAGGTCCTTTGTGCAAGTGGCATCCTTTCAGCTCGGCCATTAAGCTTTTCCGCGGGGCACACATACTAGTAATATATTGCTGGTAATTATAATAATAATAACAACAGCAATATTATCATCGTCATGCGTGTAATCTAGCCAAATCTTGTGTTCGTTCTCTCCCAGAGAGTTTTAAATAATGGCCGACCACCTCTACAATTAAATTACATCCATAGGGGTAAGCAGGCAGGGTGTCTGTCGTCCGTCGTAATTCGCGTGTCCTGTGATATACGAGTGTACCTGTTGGATTTTCGGACGTTTAATCACAAAGGCTTTTGTGCGCGGGTTTTCGAAAAACTTTTGTCCCACACCACTCCTCAGGTTCGTTTCATAATTTTAACTAATTATTAATTTTAACTTGCTTGAGGAATTTAAAATAATAAAATAACAATAATAAAAGTTATGACCCAAACAAAGCGATTTTATATCTTATTATGATGTCATACCTACATCTATTATACCTGTTTTGTTTATTTTGACAAAACTACACGATTATTCAATTAATCATAAACTCTATGTATAAGAATGTAAATATCATAGATACAACAAAAATAATCTAAAAATGAAAGAGTGATGATATATAATCTCACATTTCAATTTCATGGTCGTTATGTTATTTTATTAAATTGCCATTAGTGGCAACAATTATAAAAGGAATTTGAATGAGAACATTTAACCCCTAAAACCTCTATTATTCCGAGTTTGTAAATGGACCGAAATACAATCAAGTCAACTTCGTGAAACTCTTAGTTAAACTGCGTGTAAGCAAAATTGTATCCCCTATTTATAACTCGATTTAAATGTAAACATGAATAAAGTATCATAATCTTATTTTTTTGTATTTATAAATATATTTGATTTAAATCTAAATCGAAACCAAAACTGTATTTAATAGAGTAATCAGTATATTATTGCGTTTTAATATCTTTTTATTTTATATTGTTTAATTGTACAAAATTTAAAATTTCATGACATATAATTACTATAATATAATATCACTTAAATTTATACTAATTATACAAAATACCTAAGCTCTTTTCACATAATTACTTCGTATTATTATAAAATAAAGTTATGTGATCAATCGAATGTTTTAAAAAATTGTTTTGAATACAATATTTTAATGTTGTAATTAAATTTATAATGGATTCAAAGTACTAAAGTATAAGTTTTATAAATATAGACCTTGTAATTATACCATGTATATTTTCATTATGATAGTTTTACATACTTTGTTTTCTGTTCCGAATCTTGCTGGAGTTTTATACTTTGATTTAATCGTTATAAATAATATAGTTGTTTTCAGTTGGAGACTTTAGTTGCCATTGGTATTTTGAAAAATAATTTTCGAAAGCCATTAAGAACTATGTGGAGATCCTCTCAATGGTTTGCAATATTAATTTATTTATTTAGCGTATGGCATAAAAAACTTTATTACAGTACATAAATAATACAAATTAAGATATTAAAAATAACGGAACAAATACAAAATCGGACATAAAATTTAAAAATTTAAAACTAAATATAAAACTATAACATTTATGAGAAATAATAATAATTGATAAACCTGGTATAAATAACTTAACAATATTAAATTTATGAATAATCATTATATTATGTAACAACTTTGGTATCAAAGCTTGAGATTTAAAATGTCTAGTCAGTAGATGAATGGTGGTTATAAAGGCTGTCAATTTTTGGACCTTGATGACTGCACGATGATTGACCAAGATATTTTTATACAATACTCGTAGTTTGATCGCTACGTTGATAGATCTTTAGCCGTTATGTAACGTTACCCAGCATGTACCACGTGGGGCCGACCTATCTATACACCCCATTGGTTTGAAAACAACATTTAGAGAGAGAAGCCGTTTTCGAAAAAGCTGGTTAATTTATATATCAAATAGTTTCCATTATTTCAGTTTGTTGTTACGTACGTGTAAGTCTAATGGATAACAGAAAGCTTTTATGCCGCTCTATTTATGTTCGGTTATGTGCACCGATTGATTTATATGCGCCTGAGAAGTCGCGCACACGGGGTCTTCTCCATGTAAAACTTACACCGGTATTTTTCCCTTGCGCCGTTCCCATCATTATTGTTATTATTTATTCACCGCAGTTTTTCGAAATGAGAAACAAACACATATACACACAAGCGACCCGAGCCATTAATATGAAATACTGTTTAATCGAAGATATTGTTCTTAAAACTTTACCGAGGGCGTTTTTCCACGTTTTTTTATTATTCGTTATTTATTTATTATTTTCTATCCCTCCAGTCTTCGGGCTTTTTAATCGTCTACACTTTGAGCCGTCGAACCCTCCTCGGGACGAAGAAGAAGAAGAAAAAAAATAATAATAATAATAATAAAAGGAAATAAATAATAAGAACAACCGACCGAATAATATCTTCTGCAAACGACCGACGGCCATATTTCGTAAAATTAGGTTTTTTTTATTTATTTATATTTGTTAATATATTTTCTTACTTTTGTAAAATGACTTGTTTTTCCTCTGGGAATTTCTCAATGTAGAATCGATTGAGGTGCGTGGTTTCGAGGTAAAATTCTTGCTATAATATGTGAATCTTTATGATTGATTATTTATACAAATATATATAGACAAATATAATACAATTCATAATTACAATTGGTAATTTATTTAGAACAATATATTTTAGTAACGTGTTAAAACTAATTCAACTTTTAAGTCGAGAAGCTTTTAAGTGTTAAAAGAGGAGGGCTTACGTACTTTTAAAATTATTTTAGCAGTTATACATAACTTCATACGTATACATACGTATTTTAACAGAAGCAATATGTGGTGTGAATTTTGTTTAAAACAAAAAGGTGAAGACCATTTTTTTTTTTTTTTGCGTAATGTTTTTGTTTCTCTTACATATAGTCAGCATACAATGTGTTCATACCTACAACCAATTTCGTCTTCATTTCGAACATAGATAGCAATAACCTTTGATGGGAAAAAGGCTGCCACGTATTGGATGTTTTAATAAAAGTTTAAATTGAAAACGATTCGTAGCCATGGCCATGAGGGAGATGAAAGTTTTATAATATTATTATAATAAATATCCGCGGAACGTAATCGTTATACGAAGCGAAAAAGGGCTCTGCCTTCCCGATTGATTATACATGTATACATATATACATGCCTTCTTCCAACGTTTTTAAACGAGTTTTGAGCATATTCTCTCAAATTTACTGACATCAAAGACACCTTATATATAGGTATATATGGTGGGAAAAGTCGAACAAATTAGAAAATAATATCAGTTTAACCAACGGACACATTAATGCAATTTCCTTAAATCGATTTCATTGAACAACATAAATTTAGCATGCAATAATATTATTACTATCGGTGTAATTTTTTTACATAACTATTTAATGTTCATATAGCTATTAGTTTTAAATTGACAGTTTAAGATTTCAGCACTACTTATTTTTCAATTTTTATTTATTCGTAAAATATAACAGCCCAATTAATCTAATTAAAAAAATAATCTTTTCAGAAATACTGCATATACATTCTTATTGTTTTATTTTTTTTAATTCATACAATTTAAAAATATTTCTACAGTCTTATATTTGCGTTATTTTGAAAATCTCAAATGTTGTTCACGTAGGCTACATGATTTTTTTTTTAAACTCTAAAATGACTACATTTTCATGAAGAAATAAGCATCTATTTTATGCGTTTAATATGAATTATATTCAACTATATATATAATTCTGCTGTAGTTTTTAAGATTTTCAAGGCCTCCTAGCTACAATATAGAAGAATTGTATTATATGTAGAAAATCAACTAGAGATTTTATTCAACGAAATTGCTTTCAAGTGAATAATTACTCCTTCTCTAACCATACATCGCACTTTCTGTTAAGTCATGCTGCACCCCTTCGGCTTGTACTTGAAACGATTATTACTTTATACTTGTTCATATCGTTTTTATTACATTCAGAGTCTTTCAAATTTATTATTCCAATATATTTTCATGTACTCGTTCATTAAAACTGTTCTTGATCGTGATGACTTCCGTTTGTTCAAAATCACTGAATTAATTTTTGAGTGTGTTTCCGTTTGATTTTTAGAATCATTTATTTGACTTTGATGTCCTTTTTTTATACTCCATTTATTTACGCACCACAAAAAGTCAACACGTTCATTTAGATTGTTTTCGATTTGTTTAAAATGGGGTTCTCCTCCACCTCTTATATCGTCTTTGGAAACTTAATAATAATATAATACAAAAAAATGCCACTTTTTTCCCTCTCGCTTCGGTGGTTTGTATTAATAGTACACGATTTTCACTCTTTACTGACGGTCTATACAGTAATTGGCGACCCGAGTCCTCTATAATGACTTTATCAGTAATAAAATATGCAAAATAAAATAGTGAAAAATCAAAGCCCGATAACGGTTCGACTAACTTGTAAACGTTAAGAGAAAATCTTTTGATTTAAAATAAACCGTAATCTTTGAACCGTAAAATCGACGATTTTTATGTACTTCTCGCCTTTTTTACAAAGTAAGTTTTAAAGTTTTAACGAGACTGCAATTTTATTTTTATTTTTTACGGGTGATAAAATGTATAATAATATTGTCATGTGTAAAAGCTAATCTTGATATTTGATTTTCATATAACTTATACGATGTGAATATAAATCGTGAAGCGTAAACAATCGTTTCAAAAATATTTAAGTAAGAAAATAAAAAGTTATAAAATAATGTTATGAACGTTCAATATTACCACTACACGTGCTCATATATAAGTAAGATATTATAATAATACAGTATAAATTGAATAATGCACTTATATTTGTTTAATCTTATTCAAGTCGGTACATGAATTATTAATTTATATAGATTTGAATTTATCTGCTAAATATTATTAAAATTAACAAATTCTGATAAATTTAATAATTTTCTGCAATTAAATATATTTAATAAGTATATAAGTAAATAAATAAATAGTTTATATATAAATAAATGCAAATATTATTCACAATTATTAACTATTAACTAATTTTTATTATTTTATTATGTAAATATATTTTTTTATATCAAATCCTTGATGATTTATTTAAGTATACAACTCATACTTTTTTTCTTATATTATAAGTTATTAAATTTAACAAATATCATACAGAGAAAAAGGTATTATCATCAAATTTCGGCTTGCAAACAATAGGTAACTTTGATAATGTGATTAGTTTCTTCCAGATAACCGATAATGTTCTGTGTTTATGAAAATAAAATGGCAAATCTAATAAAACGACCGTCACTCGGTATGGTTATTTATAACGGATCAGTGATGGAAGGATGAGGAGTGGCGGGTTCGGTCAATTTGTTATCCTTTTAATTAACGTTAGGGAAAACGCGAATATGGAGGACCCCCTTTTTGATAATGTATTGCTCTTTCCTTGCACGCATTATAAAATGACACTGGTTAATGAAATTCTTGTTCTTCATTAATACAACATTATGTGTGTATGCAATATACATATACACCGGGATAGTAATGTGTGCACGTGTATGTGTGTTTGTATGCTACTACTTCGGCGACCTTCTTCGGCAGAGCATACAAAAGGGACGACCCTGAAAATTTATGTCTTCCGAGAGACTGGAAACTATGTGCTATTATCCTTAGGTTACACACACGCGCGCTGGCGTAAACACATTCCGAACGTAACAACATTTTTGCAGTGCCAATCCATCGTAGTAGGAAGAAGATAAAACACTTGAATTGTGTACACTGATAGTACATTATTATATTTGACAATAATTTTTAAAAATTAAGTATAAAAGAAACTATATTATATACATTGTAAATTATTTTACAGTTTAATTTAAAATAATATGTATGGATTTTCTTTTTAAAAAATAATGAAAATTAAATGATGTAACAAAATTTTCTATAAAATATAAATTTACTTAAACAATGTAGAATCTTAATCTAAAATAATTATGTCAGTAGCAAATCATTATTAAAGTAGATATATTAAAAAAAAAAAAAAAAAAAAAAACAATGTTTTAAGATCAATATTTCTTATTTACCCATATCATTAAATAATAGTTATTAATTAAAATATGAAGTATTATGCTTTGAAGACAAATTTAACCTAAATTGTTCAACGAAGATATAGTAGTAGTATGAAGAAATATATTTTATGAAAAGTTAATATAGTATGTATAATAATAATAATAACTCAAATAATTAATTATTTTTAATTAAACTGTACATCTAAACTTTAATATTATGTATTATTTTAAATGTTTTATCACTAAAATGTAGTCTATTACTCTATTAGATATTTAAAACCATTAGTTGTACTTTAAATTTCATAAAGGAACTAAAATTTATCTTTCATATAAGCAGTGCCGCCGAAAACATATGTCAAGTGGGATAAATACCCCAGAAATTGTTTAGGTGGTGGGTGGATGGTTAGACTTAATGAGTGCTAGATATATTATTGTAACTATTGTATGGTAAAATGTTCCATAGTATTATGTAATTACTAGATGTGTAGTAAGTACTCGTAGTTCACGGGTATAAAATACTTGCTATTTATAATTTTTTTGTGAGTAGGTGGTTACTCATAAGTAGAATTTACCCCAGTAATATAAAAAAGGTTTGGCGCCACTGCATATAATACCACTTGATGATTTTATAAAGTATGTAATTTACCGAATATGTTGAAATAAAATTTGAAAAGAAAAATCAATCACCTTATGTATGTTTTATTTTACTGTCGGTGAGCATTAACAATATTGTTCTGAATTTCGATGACACATAGCAAAATGCAATATAAATTAGAAAATTCAACTACTTACTGGTATGTGCAGGTACGCTTGCTAAAGGATATATAATTGCTGGAGACATTCAATAATAATATTCCCTCGTTATGATATTATAATATTAATCTTCTTACATCTAAAAGACAACTATAACTAAATCATAAAATCATTGATTTTGACCATATTAAAAAACAGGGATAGATTTTCCAGATTTCCCTTTTCTTTTCCCATCCAAAGGTAAATGCCGAGCTTTTTAATCCTTTCCCTTTTCAAAAAAGGATTATACGATACGTATAATAAAAACCCAGAGGAAAAAAGTATACAAGTGCGCCCTCGAATACAACGTATATGTGTATTTAAAAACGACGCCACATGTCCCTTACTTACTTACTAATCCGACTGGGTCACCGCGGTATTCTTTACCCTTCGAGCTAGGCTTAAATTCATATAATATATTAATTTATGATATGTTTTGTTAATTTTTTTTAACTGTGTCCGTTCATTTTTTTAGAAACTTTACCCAAGTTCTCCACCCTTGTTCGACGTGGACGAAATATTGATCAATGAACCAGGAACTTTATGTGCCCTCATTGGCTCTAAAGGGGTTTCAGTGATGAAGTTCCCGAAACGGATGGGATCCAAATCTCTATACGAAAATGGCAACGGTCAAGGAGAAGGAGTGACGTGCAGGTAAAAAAGTGAACATGTAAATTATTATGCAAATGATTTTGCTGCATCAACTGAAAATAAATAAAAATAATAATAAAGCGAAGGAGAAAAATATATTTTATGTCTAACATGGAACCAAGGGAATCAACATAAATTAGGTTCAAAGCGATATAGCTTTGTGTGACAGAAACATCGGGGATTTTACTCGTGGACTGGAGGGTGAGAGTTCTTTGATAGGAGAATATTTCATTAACGGTCAAAAAGTCCGAGAGCGTTCTTTTGACGATATGGAAAATAGGAAAAACCCACTCGTATCCGCCAGCCCGGAAAATTAACCCTTTGCCGCCGACGTCGTGTCCACGTCCAACTATATATGACAGATCAGATAAAAATTTCTAAATTATACGAACAAAACAATTACGGCCCCGATTGTCTAATAACCGAATCATACGCTGATATAAGCATTTTAGTATGTGCATTTACGTAACGGATTTTTATGACATTCTAGTATCGCCCCACGTATATTGTTGAATGTTTCCCGTAGTAGCGTTTTATCAGAAACCGTTTACGATTCACTTATTTTGTCATATTTCAACATGGTTTTGGATTAAATATTAAGATTTCTTTGCAAGTATTCAACTGAAGACTACGAACAGTGATTATGTGTAGTATATAGTATATTAGAACATTAACAATTTTTATCACGATGACAAACTATAGTTTCGTTAGTACAATTATATTTACTTCGTTTGATGTAACTATAATACGAATATTATCTGAAATTAAATTATGTATTCAGCTAAGCAAAACAATTATGTAATGATAATTTCACAATAAAATGCTACTGAATCTACTCAAATGAAAACACATTTTTCCACTAACATAACAACAAACAAATAAATAAATAATAATATCTAAAATACATGTTTTATAAAATTTTACATTAACGACATTTTCAGATTACAATTTATGAATTATTATTATAACAAATCATATTTAACTATAATTTAATTAGTTTTTTTTTTCAAAGATAATAACATATTCTACATTAAAAACCCTCATGGCTTACAGATAATTTTACCGTAGTAGCCTGCTATAGCTCATTTATACGACCATTGCCCACTTTATGTATTAATATCACTTCATGAAATTCAAACTGACTTATAGGTATAACTAGTGATGGATTAAAGCGACTATTCGTTGCTACCGACTATTATTCGGTTTTCATCAGGTACTTACCTACTAATTATTCGATTAAAATTTTAGCAACCAACTATATATAAATCATCTATATATATATACTAGCTGACTCGACAAACGTTGTTTTGTCATATAATTATTTCTGGAGAATATTTTGCTAGAAAAAAATAAATAATTTATTATAAGTGTGTTAGGATGTAGTATGTAAGTGGAAGAAGTATGGAGTGTTGTGAACGGTGACGAAATATAAAAATGAAAAAACATCAAACATTTATTTTTTTAATAATTTATTAACATTGATCCTTTAAAATTATATATATCGCTAATTATGACAATATTAGTAAAAAACAATATCAATCCCTTAATGCAACAGAGTGTACAATATTTTTTGTTATACCATCTTTCATCAACACAAACAAACTGGATGGTTCGAGAGCACGCCACGTATAATTGTCCGTGTGAAAAATATGATGTGCTCAAATCTAAGCCACAGACAGACATCGTTTGGCATTGAGACTTATTGATAGTCATTGCAAATGCCAATCTAATTGGAAATTGGAGGCATTTAAATTGTATTGGCACATCTGTGGGTATAATAGGGATTTGCGGTAATAATATATTTTCACTTCAGAATTTGCCATTTAAAATGATGGCTTCGATAACATTTTTCATTAATTTTTTAATGACTATTCGCGTGCCGTTGTACAACCGTGGTGGGCTCAAATTTCGAAGCAATATAACCAGAGATCCAACCTTCAATTGTAATTTATTCAATGGCATGCCTGGTAAATCCAATGAGTTTAAAAACTCAGTTGGATAATTTATAGCTTCAGTAGCATCGCTAACTGTATCAATAGATTTATATGACACCAAGTCTCCTAGTAACAAATGTTGTATCTTGAGATTCAATTCATTGACGTCCACATTTTTTGCTGCTAAAATTGCTCTTTCTGTCAGCCACTCATGATTTGTGTTTTTTCTGTGTACTTTGGGAAATATCTGGTCAATGAGAGCATCTTACGAATCAATGATTGTGCAGAAATCGGTCGGTAATTGTATGCATCCCGTTTCATTTGTAGTAACTTTCCCATCACCGATATCTAACAATTGTTTTGAAAATTTCCCGCGCGCAGCTTTTTTTGATTGAATCGCAAGTATCGTAATCGCTCGCTCTCTATCTTTACATATATGTCAACCATGAATTATTGACAAAACTGACGATATCGTAGAATAACGTTGTCCTGATCGCATCTAATCATCAACCGATATGCATAATAATCCTTCGAACTAACATTCTTGTTTATTTTGGCACTTGTTGCGGAACTTGTTTAATATTTATGCAATATCCATCATTTAATACCAAAAATAAAATGAATAGTTTTTAAATAGTTTTTAATAGTTTTTTAATAGTATCATTTAATAATTCATTTTTAATTTCGCAGTTATCGACCTGGTTAAAAATCATTAAATTAAACTACAATTTTTTGTAAAAACAAATTTTTAGGGTTTTTCCAGCAATAATTCTAATTTTTCTCGCCGTAAAAACCATCCTTGAACTTCAACGAACATTTGAAAAAAAGATTTGGCCAAATTGGTCCAGGCGTTGTTGAGTTATGCGCTTACCAACACATTTTGCGATTCATTTTTATATTATAGATATATATATATATGAGTCGACTAAATTTTGTGCAACCAACTAATATATATATATATAAATTAAATTAGTCGATATATTCGACTAAAAATTGTTCTACCAACATTTTTTTTAATAGATGACTTATCAACGACTGAGTACCTACTTCAGAATGCAAAGTACCGAAACTGAACTACCGACTAATTTTAAGAAATTTAAAATAAGCTTCCTGTGTAGTCGTAGACCGTAAGACTAATAAAAAATAGTCATACAAAATGTATACCTACTATAACACATACACACTATAATATACAAACGTCTATAATATGAGTCAATATTGTTGCGTTGTGTTTCTGAATCTGTGTAAATTTTTTTACAGATTTAGAAACACAAAAAAAAATATACAGTTCAATTTTTCTAAGAAATAATAAATGCAAAAAAAAATATTACACACCCAAAAAAGATATATATGTTCATATTTTTATTTAAAATTGAAATACATAACTATCAAATAATACAAGTACTCGTAATCAAATTAATTACAAGATGGAACATTTCACTCAGATTTCACTGCACAAACAAAAAATGAAACGTTTGTGTTTTAATTTGTAGTAATATAAAAATGATATTAAAGATAACAACACAAACACATAATTATGGCCCGAGTTCAAAGAAATCTTTAGCTGTAGATATAGTTCGAAGTTCTTCTAAAATAAAAGCAATTGAAAATTCATATAAAAAACCGAATAAAATTATTAGGAAACTAATATTCAATTAACTATGAAATATAAAAATCAGAAATTTTGTTTCGTAAATGAGCAAAAGTCAATAGTTATTATAATTTTTGGTGACAATTTACGAGTCATATGTGAATCTCAAAATGTTTTTGGAGATGGAACATTTCCTAAAATGTCTGTCACCTATAAACGTTGTATGTATATACACACAATTATTATGTACCAGTAGCTTATGTATTCTTAGCATTAAAATCAAAAAGTAATTATTTGAGTATGTGTTTTGAAATATACAAGTTATGTAATAACTTACAAAAAGTAATAATGTATTAATTGGTGAAATTCTTCAAGTACCTACATTTTTTTTCGTTCCGACTTTGAAAAAGGTGCACTTTTAGCGATACTTGGTGTAAGATCCGCCCGACAAAATAATACCGATATCTATAAAAAATACTCTTACGTTTCGCCCAAATAGTATGTTTAGTAGAATATACACTCGCCCAAACGGTATGTAACTAATCACCCAAACAGACCATATTTTGGATCGCCCAAATGGTCTACGCCCGTCAATCTTGAAGCACAAGCAGTTCGCACTTCATCTGCCTTTCCGTTTCGCGATTCATCTACGAAATTTTCATGACCATTTTTAAATTATTTGTGCCACCGGAATACCTGTACACGACTCATGGCTTTATCACCAAACACCATAACTACTTTGTCAAACGTGTACTTCGCAAATTCGCCAAATTTCACACAAAATTTGATCACGTACGTATGCTCGTATTACGATGTTCCTATTTTGTAACACGCTCTTCAACTGCGAGCTTAAACAATACAATATAAAAAAAGAAACCAATTATCGTACGGTAGTTTATACGAATTCGTTTATTAATAGATTAAAATTTGGTTATTGAGTTCCCAAACTTTCAGATTTGTAAAGCTATCAAAAAAATCAATCTTTATACTTAATTGTCAAACCTCATATTTATAATTCAACTTTTTTCTTGTACGCTTATAATATAATGATCCATTTTAACCAAATAATAACACTTGTTACCAAAACTAATTTCAGCAAATTTAAAGTTTTTTTTTTAGATTACAGTCATTTTTAAAAATAATCAGTAGGTAATTATTAAGCTTATTAAGTTGATATAGCTAGGTATAGCTAGTTATAACTAGCTGAATAAATAGCTGAATATATTAAAATTTGATTTTTTGATTTAAAATGTTAATTTTACAGTCGTATTCGAAATTTAATTTATGCGTACAGCTTATATTGCTTCAACTAAAACGTTTAACATTTTGTACTAATTATAACAAATTTAAAATTTATTAGAATTATTGAGATTTCGTATTAAATGGGATATATATATATATATATAATATCTATATTGAATATAAGACTGTATTAAATAACGTGATTCTAAAGGACATTCAGAGATTGGAAGATAATAGCATACACAGGGTTTTATAATAAGGGGTTTTAGGAAAACCAAGCTCCGGATTGGCTTCTGGTAAAATATTAAAATTAGTATTCCAAATCCATACGTTCTCTCTATGTAATATACTCGTATCCCCACTCACAACAATCTGACCGCAGGAATCGAGAGTATGCCGCCTTTCGGTGCGGCCAGTTTCGTGGTCGCATAATAAATTAAGAATTTATACATTATTGTTGTGTGTCGGGTGGTTGCCCAGGGTCCAAAGGGTATAAATGAAAGCACGTGAGATTAATGTTAAAAATCCTACTGTAGTTTGTTTAGGGCTTTTAGATATTGTTATTAGCCGCACCACTAACCACCGTCCATAGGGAAATAATAATATTGTGCTACAATCAATATTTAATAGAGTTCAAGACAATTAAAAGACTTGAAAAACACCATAAAATATTGTCTTGGCGTTGAAAAGCATACTCTCAAATATAGCGCATTTGATTTTTAAAAAAAACGCTAAAAAACGTTATCGAAAAAACGCTAAAAAGAATAAAGTGTATTATAAATTATATTTAAAAAAAATCATAAAATGTATAGGTATATGTATGTTATACCTATTTTCTGATAATTACAATTTAATTTTTAACTATATGTTATTGTAGAAGTTTTCGATTAACTATTCAAATTGATTCGTATAGAATAAAATGTATGTTGGCTTAAAAATATAACAAAAGTAATTTACCACTACTAATATACTATAATCTTTTTTATTTATATGATTATAGTATTATAGTATATTATACGATTTCATGTGTACATCATAATTGGTTGGAATTCAATTTGTAATCTCGATCAGTTAATCTATTAAAATTCTAGTTCAAATACCTAAATTATTAAAGTTTTTATTAATATTTTTTAAAAAAAAGAAAATAGTATATTATTATAAGTATAGGTACTACTTCTAAATTAATATTTATTCATTAACTCATATTCGATTATTTTCGGGACAAATAGATAACCTGAACTTTGATTTTCTTGTATAAATTAAATCTATGAATCAAAATAATAATGAGTGTATTCCATGTTTGCATGCGAACCAATAATACAATTATTAATGAAACAACTAACTATAATAGTATGCAGCAATACCTATTTTATACCGTTTAATAGCATTTCAAATATCCAAGCGATGTTTATTGAACGGTACAATATTTAATCGTCTTCGGCAATAAACTCGAACATTGATGTATATTAAATGTCATATTACGACCAGAAATAATTATTATCATTCGTACCTATACACAAAGTTGTATTCGTTTGACGATACGTACGTTACTGTATACGTTGTACGAGAACATAAATAACCAACATAAGTAATTATTATTTACGACGATATTATTTTCGTATTTACGTACTCGTGATGGCGACGAGGTAAAACCGTAGAAGCGCTATTTTACAGCAGTTTTTCGAACATCAAGCTCCTATACTATTCCCTCCGTTTGTTTTTCTTCCTCTTTTCCTACTTACTCACTCACATTAATTCGGTATCTTAGATTTTTGAAGACCTATAAAAACCACACTCCGTAGTCATCTCGATATAGTATACATTATAATAATGTACAATATCACAAGGATAGTATATAAAGGGTGTGAAAGAGAGGTGGAACGAGAGCGTACCTATACACGTATATAACTCCGGTATGGGCTGCTGTTGCCAATGCTCAAGGGTCGTTCGGGGAACTTTTAATGAATTCTATAAATAATAGACGAAACTTCTTTCGATAAGAAGCGGTAATGGCGATGACGGGTTTTATAGGTTAACCTCGTGCAACATCAAATTTCGCTACACGCGGTAGTGGTGCATTAAATCCGCCAGACAACGGAAGGAGCGTGTGGGCACACGTGTGATCCTCAGCGATTCTTAATGATATACCTCCGCTGATTCCAGTCGGCTCTATGCAATCCTGCGATAGCACGCTCCGCTATATCTGCACTCGCTTGCGTGTGGGTGTGTACGTAAAACGTTTAATAAAGAACCGCCAAGGCCGTCGCCACCAAGTATCGGATGCGCACTTTTGTTTTTGCGCACCGAGTGTATTTTATGAGCACCGGAACGGCGATTAACTTTTACGCTAATGGACCGGCTATTAAGGCACCGTCGTCTGTGCTACAACTTCCGCCTAATAATCGATACCTTGAACATTTTTTACCGATGCAGTAACTAACTACGAGCACTATTATTGTTCGGTGATGTTTGACCAACAAGGGTAGCTCGTCTTCCGGTGTTGATACCTACCCTGTATACTCTATAACTTGACAGTTGAAAATTTAATAGACAATATCAAAATAAATTTTACTAACACTATAAGCCAAAATTCAAATACTTTTGAACGTGTCTTATGGTATACACGATCATACCGCAAATAACAAATTTACATGAAATTCAGCTGGAATAAACATCCGAGGTTCACGAACTTAAGAAACTAATTGCGTAAAACATGGCGAACAATGCATAAATGGGTAATTGCTGCAAACGCGCATAATTAATTATTATTTCGTATAGTATATACTTCTGGTACGTATAGTATATATTTCTGGATGGATGAAGAAAACGATGAATAAACGTTAATTGAAAATTCGAATTTTAACTCCCATATTGCTATACGCACTCTTGCTACAAAACTTCTGTGTACAACCTAAAATAATGAACTGCTCTATTATTTATATAAAAAAATATAATATATATTACTATATTTTTATATATTAATCTATATATATACATAGAAATCCCTACATAGTTATTTGCTATGTTATATTTGAAATTCAACTGTTATTTCGTTATTTAAATTTGTGAAAAAAAGTGGTACATAGTGTTTACAATCGGACATACATATTTCTCTAAAACATGTGTTTTGACAAAGTTCAAACTTTAAAAATAACAAAACTTTTATTTTCAAAGCTAATTATTTAATTGTTTATGTAGTAGGTAGTATACATGTAAATATTTAATGTTTTACGAGATTTGATTTATCTGCACCCGGATAAGCACGCAATTTTTAAGGTACCCACCGAAAGTTTGTATTATATTATTTCACGTTATGCATTTTCTAGTCCGTTTGATTTTTTTTTTTTCGAGAGGGGTTGTACACTCGACTGCTTAACGCGTGTTTTATTAAAACTGGGCCAAAAATCTTTTGCTCCGATTACTTTTCATCCAATTTTGGCCGGAAGTAACGCGCAATCAAATGTGCGCGCTTATCAACAAAGCGGTACATCCGACGTAACTTGCCAAGGGTACACCCCTTTTTTATGCTACTGACATTTAGGAAATATCGGGCAAAAGAGGGCCGAATTGACGTTAGCCCGATGTCATTTGGCGCTAATTGACGGCCGGGAGCCGAGTGAAAAACAAATTAGAGTATGTACATAATTTATACACACAGAAATAATGGATACTTGAATGGCAATGCAATGGACATATTATAAAAACAAAAGTAACTAAATACAAAAAAGGGGTGGACAGCTTATGGGTGCATAATTGATTTGAATGCAATAAATTGCATTATAAATAATCTCGATCAGTCAACAGGTCTCTAGTTCAAGTTCCTAGATGATTTTTAGATTTTATTAATTTTTGTAATAATGCTATTTTATGCAATAACTCACTGAACAAAAACTTTAAATTAAAATATAACATTCGCTATATAGTGGTTCAACTTGAGTTGATATATGAAAAACAATGTCGCGTCGTTTAATATTTTTATTCGCGTAAAAAACAAAGTATTTTTGAACGAAATATAATTGGTTATTTTAAAACTGAAAAAATTACTTGAAATTACGTTGCGTTCGGTATGTTTTCCTATAGTCTTATATCATATTTAGATAAACACGGTATTCCACTTTGTCTCTGCATTCAAAAATAATATTTATTCTGGAAAATTATGTTTTTAATGTTCTCGCCCACTCATGATTTACAAAAACAGAACACCCGATACCATCATGGTGCGTGGATGTCTTTGAAAGACAAACAAAAATTTATTCACGCGCTGCTGCAGCATAACGCCGGTTTCGCGGCACACGGTGAATATTCCTCTCGTTTCGTATACATATATTAACATATTATTTTGTACCAAACACTTCGCCATATTTCCAAAGACAATAAACACAGGACGTTTAGTATTCGGTAGAATTTTATTTTAGTCAACTTCTATTTGTACGATCGTAACCCGCTTCGTCGACTATAGAAGTATATGCGCGGGTATACATGCCTCGCCTTTGCACAAGCGAGAGCTGCGTTGAGCCACGCGAACTTTACTAATAACGTTAGACTCTATTGACTTAACAAATTGTAACAACTGCAGTGTATGGTTTCTATTCGAATTTCAGCTGATTTATTAATGACTATAAAACGCATGGTTTCCTAATGAATTTCATGAGAATGGAAAGGCAAATCTAAATCCCTTCGTATGTATATTTGTTTACAAATGAAAATACCAGTGAGCAATTACATTTCGGCCGAGATGAACCCTCCGAGTGAATATTCCGTGAATTATCTTACATATGAGTGTATGTGTATATATATAATTAAAAAACTTAAAAAAAATTCACCCTGTCAAAGATTTTGGTCGTTTTCGTAATTTTACATTTGCTTCGTCTCGGTAAACTTCCAAATGCGCTTTCAAACTTTCCGCTGTATTTAAACACCATAGTACGTATTTGTGTGTTTGTGTGTGTAAATATATACAAGTATATCTCTAATAATTTATATGACAAAACAACGTTTGTCGGGTCAGTTAGTGTTTATATATTATTTTCTTCGACATTTTATCAACATAACATAAAACATTTTACATAAATACTAAATAGTATGTTTATATACAGTATATTATTTTGATGTTCAGATAATACTTTTCTGCTATTCATCACAAAGCCGAAAAATATTTTCGATATTTAAAAACATCAACATTTATTACAAAGTAGAAATGTAAATTGTTTGAATCCAAATATTGAAGTATCGTTTTATAATCAGCGGCCCAACAGAAATTTATTGTAAATAAAAATTTGAAATAAAAATTACCTCATATGTATAATGTAACTTTTAAAAACCTAAAATATTTTCTCTATTCCTTTCATTACGAAATTAGTTTTATAATTATAACTTCATTTCTAAAATGATAAATTTTGATTTTCAACGACCTTATAGTTTTGATGTTTGTATTAATTTATTTGTAGCACATCACTTTTGCAAGATAAATTCTTCATAACCAAGTACTTGACGGATGTGAAACGAGTTCGATGGTACCCAGGAAGTCCAGAGGACAATCACCTCGTGGTGCTCACCAATAACAAAAACTGTTTGCGACTATTCAAGGTAGATAATGGCACCGGTAAATTAGTGTCTATTTGGCGAATAGGGCCGCAGACTTCTCGTATGCTCGCTTCGTTAGGCGACACGGCTGTCGACTTTGATTTCGCACCACCAGTACTACTTGGCGACCGCAACCAATCGGAAACGTCGATCATGTGGCCCATACTCGTGCTGCAAGGAAATGGTACGAACTCGTCTACGATTAATGATATTAAACAATATTATTTTGTTCACTATTAAATTACTGAGCCTGTTATGTGCGTTATCGGTATAATATATTTTTTTTTTTTATTTTTTTTTTATATATAAGTTAATTTCTATTTTAGATTTTAAATTAAAGTACATAACATTTATGATATAAATAGGATAGTAAAAATTGTTTAATTAAGTATAGCTAAATTGTTGATAATAAATTTATAGGAATAATTTCTTTATCGAGAAAATAAATAGTACGACACGAATATAATGTACTACAGAAACTAATTTAAAAAGTTTGCAATTAATTTTATCGGTTGAAAATAAATGTTTAGGTATAATATGTTTTTTGGCCTCTGAGTCATATGTGATGGAAATTAAATCAAAAACGTGAAAGTGAATAATGATTGTATTACAACGACCAAAGATCGTATTAAAGATAAAAAGGAACTTTCGTACAAACCTTATTAGATAAAAGAAAATAATTTTTTAATTATTTATAAGAAGTTTGAATGGATAAACGATGTTTGAGACTATAATGATTATTCATGTGATAAAACGACTGAGGACAGTAATAATAATAATAATTGTCTCGTGTTGTTTGATGAAACATGATCACAAAATAGTGTTCGTTGTTTAACGTAAAACTATTACAAACTTATACAATTTTTGTAAGAAGACACAACTGTAATATTTAAGGGATTCAATATGTAAGCACTTCAGTAAAGTAATAACTTTTATTACTTATTAACTTATTAGTAATAAGATACATAAATACTTGATCGGGCAATCTCACAATATTTCAATGGAGCTTTAAAGAAATGCCCAAGTTTATCTTATGTCACTATATAACTATCAGTTTTAACTGTCGCAAAATCGCGTAATTAATTCAACAATTCACTTTCACTTTTCAAATTCAGTATAATATACATCATATTATGATGGTGTAATTTGTTTCACAAAAGAGATTTCTTTTTGTTAATTCCAAATATAAATAAATATTTACACATATATTTTTTTCTTTTGACATTGCTACTTTCCTGGAGTTTCAGCCACTATCCATCTGTATTGTAAAACATTTAATTCAAAAAATCTTTATTTTATAAATAATATTGTTTTTTTTATTTATTTTGCAAATAAAAAATTGTTATTATAGTATCAAATTAATTTTGACCATAATATCGTGTTTTAAACAGAACAAATTAATTTTCGTTAAAATTGAATTTAGTTTCTGATATTATACTTTTATTACTCGATTTTAGGTGAAGTCATGTGCCTCAATACAACTGTTGACGAGGAAATGTGTATAAGATCGGCAAAAATAATGGGACCCTTAACTATGTATCCGCCCGCCGATGACAATTACAGTGAAGACGCATGCTCTTTACTCGTCTTGGACACCGTGCCGCCTTCGGTCGTGATAGCGTCGAACTTTGGTGAACTTTACAATTGTCTTCTATTGCCTGAAACTCAAAATACAGTCAGTATTCAAATTTGTTTGCTTTTATAGCGCTACATAACCGTAGTATGTATGCATAATTACTCTTGTATAATTCATGACCGAAATTTTATTTTTATGCATTTACCTATCATTTTAATTTTATATTATTTTAAATAACATTTTATATTGAATTTAATCTGTATACAAGGTAAAATTAGTAGTAGAAAGGGGTAGTATAAAAATAAATGACAACGATTTACCGTTCCTCCAGTCTTCCTATCTAAATTAACCATAAACTATTTGAAGTTATAATTTATAACCAATAAACAATTTAGGTGTTAGATTTGAATTCATCAAATTACAAAGTGTATGCGAGTACATTTTTTATTTACAAATTACAGTGTTTAATTTTAAATTATTGGTTGACGGTTTAAAACAAAAAATATTGGTTGTCATTTATAAGTTAAAAATGTTTATGGTACAACTATAAAAAAAACGACAGCTATAAAAAAAGATACCGAGATAAAATTGTTCTAGGTATAAAGTAATAGTCGATTTTTACTTAAACAAAAGTTAAGCATTCTTTGAAAAACTAAATCAATTAAAAAAAATCGTCCAAGTTTATATGAGTGTATTATACCTCTATGGACTACGGGAAACTAGTATAATATTGAGGGTGACGTTGAAAAATCGATTGTTGATATTATTAAATTAAAATTTTTGGGGTCTGCAAAAGTTTATGATCCACTAAGATCTGGAAACTATTAAGTGAAACCAACCATCGAATTAGTTTGTCAAACAAGCTTAACCCCTATTGTGGTTTACGATAATTAACGACGGTTTAATCTAACCGTATAATAATACAGATACATTATCCAGTAACAATATGTTTCTTTCTTGTTTTCTAAGAAGTTCGTTGAATCGAACATTATTGACAACGACATAATTTTGAATGGATATAAAAAAAAAATTGTAAGCTAACATTATTTATCTGAAATTTCGTGTTCGACTATTAGACAGTTAATGCCAACGATTGTATTCTGTTTGACTTTGATCTCATTAAATCGATATGGGTCTTTTGTCTTCGCCGAGTTTTTACCATCAAGTGCTTTGTTTTATTATTTTTTTTTTTTTTAACTTTCTAGGATGGTGAATACACTTCCAGTGACAAACAACACGAATACAGCTTACACATCATCGAAACCGTCGAACTAGAGCTGGGCCTAAACATTTTAGACTGCAGCGAATATGATAGCTCCAGCACGATTCAATTGAAAAAAGACCCAGCCGTTCCATCCAGATATTGGTGTTTACACAATACAGGCGTACATTCAGTCACCATACCGTTAACGGAACTATTGGATGAATTTTCCAAAAGCGTCAATGGTAGAGTACTATTGAAAACATTTTTTTTTTTTCATTTTTTTCACTTATTCTTAGTGTACGCAAAATGTTTCAGACGACGGACGCACTGGGTCTCCTGATATACAAGGCCAAAGTTTTGTAGAATATCACATCTGCACGGGTCTTATGAATGGAGAAACGAAACCTATCAAAGGTTTCTCCGTCTTAAACTTTCCAACAGACTTACTAGTCACTTTGCTAAGCAATGGCGAAGTCGTAACGCAGAGTGTTCCGGACTTTCTTCACAATAAACTATCTATAGCTAATGTATACATAAACCAAGAAAATCCTTCGGAAGAACAAGCAGACAATGCTGATAACGTAAGCTCATCATTAAGTCACATAAAAAATCTTTAAAAATTTTACATTTTCTTTTAAACTCTACACCACCATTTCTTAATCTTATATTTTCATTTTAGGCTGATAAAAATGACTTTAGTTCATTTATATGTGCATTGTTGCAAAAAGGCAACAGTAGTAAAAATACAATTCTCAAATTAGGACCAGATGTTCCTAAAGACGTTGTAATACAGGTAAACAATTATTTATTTAATTTTCTTCCGTCAAGATGTAATTCATCATTTGATTCATATGTAATTAAACACATGTTTCAGATGGTGTTACAAAATATGAGTATGCGAAGAGAAACATTAAATAATCATCAAATAGTTGCTGAAGAAATTGAGCGACGGGTTCGCATGCTATCCAATGCTAAAGAAAGGCAATTTTTAGAAATGCAGCGGTTGGAAGATGTTCGGCAAAAATTACAAGATGACGTAGAAAACAAAGCCGAAAAGTTAGATGAGATTAACAACAAACAAGAAGAATTAACTAAAAGGTAATTTGCAAGGTTTCATGGTTGACACCTACTGACCCATAACTTTGTTAGCTACAACAACAGAATTAAATATAAAATATTTAGCTCCTAGTTCTGACCAAATATTTGAAATGGACTGAGGAGTAAGATCAATTGTTTAGGTTAATTATACTTATATCTAAAAACTAGACGTTTTATACAAGATATATTTATACATGTCAGTAGTCTTCGCCATGTTGTTTATAATATAAACGTGAAGCTATGATAAATATTTTTCTTCATCTTGGGTATTAACGGCCATCAGGACCATCTCGAAAAACAACCAATCCTTCAAGTCTCTCTATCCTCTCCTTTTGTTTTCTAATTTAGACCACTATTTAGTGGTTCTACGTATCTTTACCAGGTTTATAAATTACACTTAAAAATGCTCATAAATTATAAATAATATAAATAAGCAAGTTTGTTTAACGAGGTTTTCGAGATCTTTCAAGTGCCCATTAGACAATTAGACGGTCAGACTATATTCGCGACCGATCGCATAACAAATGTTACTTCCTTAAGCGATATAATAGAAAAAACCAAATCGCTGCGAAATGAGCTGTAACAAAACTTAGCTACTTACTAAGAATAACGAATGGCACTCCGTATTGGCAATTCAGATACATTCGTGACGATGAACGATGTTTATGCCGTGTACGCACAGTAATTTTATGTTTTAATGTTCTTGCTTTTCTATTTTGCTTCAGTAACCTCTACTATAATAATTATTATACGATGATACTCGGTAAACCTTTATATGGAAAAAATTCGGAGGAAATTATGTTAAGAATATTTTCGTGTTTACAACCGTAAACCTATTAGTTATTAGCTTAAGAAATAATTGGAAACAATATTTCATAAAATTATGTTTTCAAATAGTATTTCATCAATCGATATTAATTTACCGTGTTTTTAGAGCTTCAACAGTTCTTTTGAAACTGGTGTCCGCATCCCCCGACAGCGTGTCGACTAAAAAAAAACGCGAACTCTTAGAATCGTATAAAGCCAAAATGGAGGTGATGAACAAGCGCATCGAAGAAGCCAGAGAAAAATGGAATATAGTGCAAAGCGAATCAACGTCTGAAAATAAACAAATACCTGGATCCCGATCATTAAGGTTAACTCTTGAACAAGAGTTAGTTATCAAAGGAAATCTGTCCGAGATGTATGAATACATTACTCATATATATATTATTAAACTTTATTTTAACTAGGTATTAGCAAATGTTTTTCTTTTTTTTTCCAGGGGCTCTACAATATTGGATTTGGAGAAAAAAGTGAGAGAATTAAGAACCGTAGTGAATACTTTAGCTAGTTGATTAATAATATTGATAAGACTGACTAAATAGTTATAATTTTATATTTCTGTTTGTAAAATGTGCGTCAGCTGATCATTATTGATAACAAATTCAAATAATGTTTAATTAAAGAATTAATATGTTTCATCAAATTTCCCTAGAATGTTATTACTTAATAAAATCCTAAAAATAAATCAAGATTATTATCTTGCTTTTTGTTTGTGTTCTTATACAATTTTTTTATTTTTAATAAACGTATATCAAGTTAATATATATATTTATATTATTATTCATTTTCAATATGACCAAATTTTAAGAATACAGAACATTTAATTGGTATAAATGAGAAATATATAATCTATTTTTTTGAACAAAAAATGTTGTATTACTTCTTGTAACCGCTAACATTGGTCATAACAAAATATAATATATAAAACAATGTATCAATTTCATTTTTATCATGTGTATTTGTATGTATATATGTGTATATGCATTGTATATTTATTTGTATGTATACATTTTAAAAGTTTTTTAGTGTAAGAAATACATTACTTAAGTACATTCCTATTAGAATAGATGAAATATTAATTTTTAGTGGGATACAGAATGGACAAATTCATTATAAAACAATTCCTCCTTTAGATGTAAATTTAAAATGATAAAAAAAAAATATACACATGTTACGTGTTAAAATGTATAAATTTATATACTTTTAAATACAAAAGAAAGGGGGAATTTACACAGTTTAAAACTTTTAATCAAATTAAATTTCTCAGATCAATTGAGGTTTCTATTTATATTTTTATTGATTATACAAATAATGTTATGAATAAGATAAGATATTTTAGTACAACTGATTACAATAATACAATAAATTACAACTTCTGATGAGTAGCAGCACGACATAATGAATTATGAATGAGTACTACAGATGAATGGATGAATGTTGGGTTGTACAGTTTTTACCATACAAATTATTATAAATTACACAAAATATTTATATTACCTCATTTAGTACATATATGTTATGACTTATAAATAAGGCAGAGGACTTGTAGCATTTGCATATTTGTTTTGCACAGTCGCAAAAATAACAGAGTTCAAAACAAATGTGTTTTATGCTTTAACAAAACTAGTTTTGAAATTTTTTTTTCATATAAATGCATGTTTTGAGTATTCTTTTGTAAAGACATATTTAATACTTTTATACTTTTTGAGTCATATTTAACTTAAATCAATTTTTTTCACACCATAAATTTTGTTTCAAACAGACTAAAAAGATTTGTATAAAAATGTATTTATTTTTAATTTTTCTTGTATAATATGGTTTAAGATTGTTCGGGGTACCCGTTTTTCCTAGAAGTGCTTGCGAATCGCTAATAAGAGAATAGTACAGTAGAACTCCGATTATCCAGACTAATGAATCTCAAGGGTGGTCCAGATAAGCTAATATCCATATGATTGACATATGAAAAGTTATATAATTGTATGAATATATTGTGTGTATGTATTTATTATTAATATGTATGTAATATAATTTAAATTCATAACTATAAAAAATTTTATTATACTGAAACAAAATAAGCTTTAATTATAATGTGATATATTTAAAAAAAAAGCCGACATGGCACACATTATTTTTTTATTTTGAAAAATTACAATATTTTAGTTTGCTTCAGAATTGACTTTCTCCTTAGAGCAGCTATATCTTTCAATCTTCTTAATTGCAACAATTAAGTGGTGTTCAATACTTCTTGCCTCTCAGATAATTTAAACGCCAAATTCAATGCATCAAAAGCTTCAAAATGAGTTGGCCCATTTTCACCTTCAGTCAAATCGTCAGTTTCATTTTCCTCTTCTTCGATATCATCTTCAAATAAGCTATGAACTATTTCATCGTCTGAAAGCATTTGATATCCAGGATCATTTGTATCCCCATAAGCAACCACTTGTTTATATTCTCTTTATCAAAATTCCCAAACGCATTAACTTGGCATGTGCCATTATCTTTTTTTTTCTCGTCCAGTTGATTGGCGTTTGGATAATCAGAGTTCTACTGAATTAATTTTCTGTAATTAATTTTATTAGTAGATAGATAATAGATAATACCACATTACCACCTTAGTAAGCTGAATGCATTTAATTAAAAAAAATTAAGAAAAATGTATTTTATTTTCCATTAGTAATGGCATAAAATATATTGATATTAGGTAATTGTTTTAACTTATTTTAAATGCTATTAATTTTATTAACACTGAAATTAAATTGCTGAAAACAATTTTTAAGTGCATATTATAGGGTTTTTAAATACATAAGTGCTTGCACATTTTTTGATTTTTTAGAGCTACAAGTCCTCTGCCCTACTTATAACTATAAACAAAATAATTAATTATAATTTATGATACGAAATCATATACTAGTTTTATTAACTATGAAAAAAAAATTTTCTTAAGTAGATTTGCAAACATTCTTATATTTATACAAATATATTGCAATTATAAAATAATACATTTTACTATAAACTTGACTATCTATTAATTATTCAGACTTATGTAGAACAATTAAATTGTATTGTTAACAAAATTGTATTGCCTGGTATTTTATGATAATCTTATTTAAATATTGCACTAGTGAAACTTCTTTAATAACAAGTAAAAAATAAATAATTAATTATCAAAATTATAATTTCATAATGTAGCTAAGAACTGAGTTACTAATTTCAAAAATTCATTAGGTTTTTCAGCATGTAACCAATGACCAGCACCTGGTATATAATCAAATTTAGCTGAAGGAAATATAAGTTTAATAGTTTCATGATGTTCTGGTTTTAAAAAGACTGAATCTCCACCTCCAATAAAATATGTTGGACCTTGATAGATAGATTGCACAGGTGGAAATAAAGAAATATGATTATCAAAATTATCGCTGATTGATTGTAAGTTTAAACGCCATCGAAATTTGTCATCCAATTGAATAAGATTACTTAAAAGGAACTGTCTGAGAACTGGACTCTGTAAAATATAAAACAAAAATCTTTAAGTATTAAAAATATTATATATTTAATTTTCATTTTTTTCTTAACAACCGATCAAATATAATTATTATCAATATATATATATGATAAATTATACATCACATATTGAAGTATTAAACAATAAATAATTTCTTATTTTCTATGACTTATTGTAAAAATACATACTTCAATTGAACTTTTCATTTGTTCATCAGCTAATTTTCGAATTTTTGATATTGGTCCATTAATATTTAAATCAACACTTCTCAAAGCATTTATAACAATTCGAATATCGCTTACTTCTTTACTGTTGACTGGTGATATATCAACAGGTATTAAGGATTCCACCATTTCTGGCTAAATTAGTAATGTTTATTTATTATAGCTGACATGATAAAATAATCCAAAGAGCATTATTAAAACAAACCTTACATAGATGACTGCTAAGTACATCATTGCTCTACCACCCATACTATGTCCAATCAATGAAGCTTTTTCTACCTTTAAGACATCTGTCATTAAAAATTTAACATCTTCAGCCATAAGTGGATATGATTGTTCTGTTGTATGTGGCGAGTCTCCATGATTTCTTGCATCCACAGAAATCACCTTAAAAAAAAATATCAATAGAAAATGATAGTATTCATAATGTCTTAATGATCCAAAGTGTGATTTTAAAAGCACTAAATGGTGAAATAATTACGAACATACATAAGCTAATGGAACGCATTTGGAAAGATGAGGTAATACCACAGGATTGGAATTCAGCATTAATTTTCCCAGTACATAAAAGGAGATCCACATGACTGCAATAATTATAGAGGTATTGCATTACAAAACGTCAGCAACAAAATTTTGGCATACTGCATTCTTAATAGGATCAAACCTCGCACGTAAAAGTTGCTAGGAGATTACCAATGTGGTTTTAGGCAGAATAGGTCCACCACAGATCAGATTTTCAACTTTTTTGACAAATTTTTCAAAAAGCATGGGAATTCGATAAAAATCTATGCGTATTATTCGTGGACTTTAAGAAGGCCTATGACTCAATCCATAGACCTAGTCTTATAAATGTAATGAAAGAATTCAGTTTCCCAAAAAAATTAGTAAACCTAGTGGAAGCTACCCTAAAATATACGGAGATTAAAGTGAAAACAGCAAATAGAGCGTCAGAACCGATCAGAGTGACAACGGGACTGAGACAAGGGGATGCACTTTCACCCGTTCTCTTTAATCTAGTGTTGGAGAAAGTTGTCAGAGAAGCAAATGTTACTGGAGGATTTTTGCTAGGACAGACAACTGTTAGCCTTCTAGCCTACGCTGATGATATTGTCATTCTAGGGAACAATGTAGAAGAAGTTAAATCATCATGCCGGAAACTCATGGAAACTGTGGGAAAAGTTAGCTTACAAATCAATGATGAAAAAACAGAATATATAATAGTGAATAGAAGAGAGGTCAATTATCGACAAGATGAAATAATGGAAGTAGGAAACCATAGCTTTAAAAGAGTGTCCTACATTAATTATCTAGGTTCAGTATTAACTAATGACAATAATATAAAAGTAGAAATTAATACTAGACTGAAAAAAGGGATTAGGAAAAGTACTGAGCGCTAAAGCTGTTTCAAATAATCTTAAAGTTCAAGTATATATGACGTTGATACACCCAGTTGTGCTATACGGCTCAGAGACTTGGCCTCTCAGGAAAGCAAAACAAATGAGGTTGGAGGTTTTCGAAAGGAAAATTCTGAGAAGGATTTTTGGACCATGCAAGGATGATCAAACCGGAGAATGGAGGAAACAACATAACCAAGAACTCCAGAACCTTTTTCAACGCCCTTACATCACAAAAGAAATTTCAGTCAGAAGAATGAGATAGGCAGGACATGCATGGAGGAAACAGGGATCAATAATAAGATCCGTAGGTAATCGAAAATAACCCAGCAGGAAAACGACCCTTAGGCAAACTACGCTTAAGATGGGAGGACTGTGTTATTAAAGATATAAGAAGAATAGAAGACAGTTTGCAATGGAGGGAAGAAGCGGAGGATAGAAATAGATGGAGAAGTATATACTTGGAATGCTGATCTTAAAGGCTGTTACCCCAAAAAAAAAAAAATGAAAAAATAATGTTTTAATGAAAATATATATTTAAGACTAAATATTTAAAATCACTAATGAGATATTAATTAAATATTATTTAACTAAAAATTAACAATTATAACTCAAATGTATACGTCTTCTAAATCCATAAAATAAATATTTAAAAATAGATAATAATGATACCCTAAAACTGTATCTTATTATTTTCTATTTTTAAAGGTGATCATAATGGTTTTAAGTAGGGCTGGGATTTTAATGCTCTAAAAAATAGAAAAAATGCTCTAAAAGAAATGCAAAAATGCACTATAAAAATGTATTTATTATTGCTTATAAACAATATTACAAAAATCATGTTACCAAACATTTTTAATTATATTTATTTAACATAATAATAATAAAATAGATACCTCTTTGTTTAATATTAACATATTATTTAACTTTATTTAAATATGATCATCGTTGGACTTTTGCAGATAAAAAAATTTCTTTAGACTATTTTAATTTTGTTCTATTTTTGATAAAATATATAAATGTACTGATATGTTTGTATTTATTTATTAATTTAGTAGATTACATACTAAACTTCTAAGTTTTAAGCGAATTAATGCCGGAATACGAGATCAAATACCCTAATATTTAAGAATTAATAGAAAAATTCTGAAGAATGCTCTTTTAACTTGAAAAATACCATGAAAACACCAAAATATGCTCCAAAAATGAGTATTAAGTTAAATTTGTCATAAAATGTAAAAACTATATTAAATTAATCAGTATCATTTGAAACATATTTGCCACAGACCTATGTATTGGGGAACAAAAGAAAAAAAGATGCATTTACATCTAAATCCCAATCCTTGTTATAAGTTTCAGAACATTATACAGTGGTCGCCGCTTATAGTAATCACATTCGTTCAAGAGAACTTTGATCACTATAACCGGAAATCACTATAAGCAGCAACCACTGTAGTATCTATATACCTACTAGGATAACAATAAATAACTTTTTTATTTTTTTTTATTTTTACAAAAATTGGTACTAAAATTTTCATGAGATTTACCAGAATAAACAACAAGAAAAAGTTTTTAGTTGCAGCCTAATAAATATTGCTCCTATACTTTTGATATATTAAAACATTACACTGATTTTCAATGTTAATGAACAGCACTGTGCCTTGGTATCTAATTAACTACGTGCCTATCATTATCTGAAACTATTTAGAAACTAATTGAATAAAACAAGTATATTTAATTAATTATATTACATGTTTACAAATGTTTTTATTATACATAAAAAAAGAATATACTTAAATTTTATCTCTCAACCATATCAAATTACCACTTAAATCTACGGTTCAACAATAAATTGAATAAAATAAAAAAATAAAGTAGATAAAGAGGATTACATCTAAAAAAAATGTTATCATTAGAAGATAATTATTATATAATTATAAATAATAGCATTTTTTCACAACATTAAATATATTCTTATTTATAACAAAGCAGCCAATGACACCATTAATATATTGATTACAATTAAAAACTAAAACTCCCTATACTTTTCATTCAAAATAATCTTATCAAAAACCAAAGGTTCAATTTTATCTATAAAAATAATTTACTTCATAAGTACAATTTTTAATATTAACACAGCTATGGACAATCATATTGATCGCCAGTCATAAAAAAGAAATATATATGATAAAATGTAATGACTTGTCCAAAAACAATTGTCAGTATGAACTCAAAAAATTTAAATAAATTGTATATTTAAATAAGTAGTTAATATATCAATACTCTTCCTCAGAACCATCCTAAAGAATTTTGGGCCTGGGGCAAATTAATTCAAGGACCTCTCAGTCATCATAACAATATACAAGTTTAATAAAAAAATACGAACCAAGTTTACAACATTTTGTTGAATATAGTTTTCCAAACATCAACCAACCAAGGTCATTTAAATGCATCGATACAATGAATTACATTTTTAATAACTTCTCAATAATTTAAAACCAGTTATCACACTCAATAAAATTTAAATTCATTTCAATATAATTTATAAACAACCATAGAAAATAAGAACTTGAATGTTTTCCCATCAAAACTTGCGATAAGAAATTTCTACTTAAATTTGGATAAAATAAAATAAAACTTAATGTCGTTCTTCACACTCCAGCAATAACAATAATAAATAATAGTTATAGCTATTTAGACGTTTACTGAAAATGCAGGCTGTATACGAGTAATAGTGCTGAAATATAAATTCAAGTTAATTTTATTTAATTAAATTTATTAATATTTCATAAAGAACAATTGTTTAGAAACAATATATTAATATCAAAAATTTCTAACGAGAAATCCCAAGTACTTCTAATCAATCTGGACAATAAGGGGGCTCCTTTAAATTTTCCTTGACTGGGGCCTGAGGCGAAACAGATCATGAACAAAAGTTGATAATTCCATTGGCCCACACGAAACTAATTAAAATGGTACACATCGCAGTGTTACGCTATTCATATACATACCCTCCTGTGGGTCATGTTGTGTAAAGATTTGGACAAACTGTTCCAGTTGGTCTTGCAACCAAACAACCCGTGCATGATGATGACCGGCGGCTTCTGTCGATCATCGGCAGTCGATTCTGGCGGATACGACGAGTACGACATTTTCACGGGCACCGGTTTGGTGGCCAGCGGCCGTCGACTGTTGAACGGCGCGCGGGAATTTTTCAACAGGCACGTTCGGGACAGGTTAGCATTGGACTTGATCATGGTGCAGCTGAGACGGATGTGACGGACTATAATCGATACTACCGACAGTCGGACGAAAAACGCGTTTGCGTTCCGCTGTGCGTGCGCGAGCGACGTGTTGAAATAATATCGACGTCGGTCGTTGAACGTGTGGGAACGATTCGAAAAAATTATTATCAATGACCATAAAAGAGCTAAAAAAAAATAAAAACGCCGGGCGATAACGAAAACGAGCTCTTATTGCTGATGAAATATTTGTAGTATAACTACTACGATAACGAGCCTCTTTTCTTCGCGGGAGCGATAATACGAGACTGTGATAAACACAAGTGTGTAATAATACATACACTATGATTTCAGGTCTGTGCAATTAACAAATTTTATTTGTCATGAATCATGATCGTAATAATATATAATATTAATTTATATTGTCAAATTCTTTGAATGATTATATGAACTATTCTATTCCGTAAATTTGTGACTGCGATTACATTATAATGTATATTATTATATTATTACTATATACCTATATATACAATATTTGAAATGCTTTGTGGTCCCAAATTGCAAAAATCGAGCAAAGGATGGTTGTGATTTTCACTTTTTTACGCAAGGGTGTAAGTTTTTTCGTTTCAAAACACTGATCAGGTCCAACAGTTGACGAAAATTATTTTTTATTTTTCAATTTCCGCTGAAAGATGAACATCGTTTGGAACAATGGGTCTCTGCTAATTAATCAAATCGGATTTATACCGAAAAATTCCAGGCGAATATACAACGCTCGTTTTTTTAGCATCATTTAGATTACGTTGACAGTACGGGATGCAGTTGAAACTTAAACCCAATGCTGTTCCATCGGTTTTTCTTCATAAGCCTACAGTTACTGGTAGATCATTTTTCATTAAAATGGCTGCTTTATTTATTCAAGTCATTCGTTTGCTTATTCGGAATACTATGAACCGTGTTGACAAACGGTAACGATCGTTCACCATTTATTTCGACTCTGCATGCGGCGCAAACGGTACTCTATGATACGGCGTTTCAATGATAACACGAAGAATCTAGTATTGTTACATTTCTGCGGTGGACAACGCGGTCAGCGATTCTCGGATAGATTTCCTAGATTATAGCATAGACCTTATACTTGGTATAACGTAAAGAATAATTAATTACTCTATTATCAATGGCGATTCCACGATAAGTGATAACACGCCGCCGATGCGCGCGGACGCGTTCAATACGATAGTGTGCAGTGTGCCCAGTGCAGCCGACGCGACGGTGGCTCCGAAAACCGGCTGCTGGGTAGTGCGCCTGTTGTACCGCGCCGACGTTACACCGCTGGACCATCGTGTTACACGAACGCCGCGATGTGGCCGAAACGGAAACCAGCGGTCTGCGGACGCGCCGACGCTACTGCGCCGTTAACAGTTGTTATATGTGGTGGTGGGGCGCGGTGATCGACCAATGGCGTGACGCGACCAATAGAAATACGGCATTCTCGCGGTCACGCCTACCGTTCCGTCACGATCGCACTGGCTGAGCAGATGGGGTCGTAGGTTTCCGCGAACTTCTAAGTTAGCGAAACTTCGACACGGATCACCCAACAGAACGCTCTTTATTTTTGAACATTTGACCGGAGAAAAAGGTCGGAACAAACGTGTAATCGTTATTTCCAACAGATTTATTTAAATATTTAAACATTTTTTGTGATACAAGCAATTTAAAACACCTTACAGATTACAGATTTGATCAAATGAATATTTATATAATACACGCGTGATTACAGTTTTTATGAATATATAATTTAAATTTTATTAATGTATCGAAGAATTTGATCAGATCAATTCATATTGGAATATTAATACATTAAAATTAATTAATTTTAAATAAACATTTATAGTAGCTTCAAAACCTAATATAAAAAGTAAAAATCAATTAATTTTATACTTATACTCTATTCAACATCAATCAATTTTTAAATTAACAAGTATAGTTTGTAATGGTTTTGCTATACAAGTAAAACCATTAATTATTAGTATTTAATAATTTAAACATTGTTTCCATCAGTATTAATTTTAGTTATAAAGTAGTATACTCTAGCATAAATATATATTCTTATATTTACACTACATAAATGCTGTGGTAAAAAAAAACCATTATAATATTGATACGCGGAATTAAAATAAAAAATATATCACATAACAAGAACCACATATCAAATTAATTAATTAAAAAATTATCTAAATAATCATTTATGTACATGGTTAATAACTATTGATGAAATAAAATATACTTCATCAAAAGTTATAATTTAACATAAATTACTAACATAAATTACTTTTAAAAAAGCTAAATTGTACAACAATGGAAATAAAAAAACTTAATACTGACTAATCTTTAACAAAACTTAATAAATCAATAACAAAATCTTAAAAAAAAAAAACTTTATTGTTTACAAATTCTTAGTCATATTATATTTATTCATCATCGTCTGATATGACAATAGGCTCATTGTAAGATGGACTACGTGCACAATACATATGTTCAGTCTTATAATCTCCACGATTATTTTCAGGTACAGAATACTCTAGTGGTGATGACAGTTGTAAATTAACAGAAGATTCGAGATCATTTTTATCTGCTTCAACAACAATTTCTTCAATAATCCAATCTTGATCATCATTTATAGAATTTGTTGTACTGATATCAGCCTCAGGAACATTAATTTCATACACAATTTCTTCTTCAATAATTCCACCATCATCAGACAATACATCAACTTCTTGAATTAAATCATTGGCAAAACATTTATCCAACAAAATGTCATCTGTATTATTCAAATTACTTGTGCATATTGTATTATTTGGCAGGTTAACTTCTAATGGTGGTTTAAAATCATTTTCATGCATAGTTACGTTCTTAGAAATACCATTTATTATAGTTCTTTCTTTAGAAGAACTAAAATCTTGGGAGTTATCAAACAGGCTTATATTATTTTGTTCATTGAAAGAATTTGTGTCATCTGTATCTTCAAGTGAGCAATGGCTATTAATGGTAACTAATTCCTGTTCATAACTGTTACATTTGGTAATATTGATGCAGTTCTCTTGTTCAGATGGTGGTTTTAATCGCACTCCATTAAGTTTATTCCCATCTTGCTTGGTTTCTAAATTTTCTGTAGAGCCTTTAGTAATTTCTTTTGTATATATATCATAAGTGAATTCAAATTTAAAACAACCAATTGACATTATAGATCCATTACATAGTAAAGCTTGTCCAGCGTACCCATCTTTAGGAGGAAATCTTTTGGAACACATGCACTCGACTTTTTTATAATCATGCTTATTTTTTTTTAATTTACCAGTATAATATTTTAACAATGGTTCAAAATTAAATCTACGTTTTTTTCCAATATATCTAATGAACATTTCTTTACTATAATTATTTTGATATATACGAATCAAGTTACGATTCCAAACTTGTCTTCGTTGTTTATTTATGAATTTTTTTACTTGTGAATTAATTTTTTTCAGTTCACTGTTACTTGATTCTTTAGGTCGGCGATTTCCAAAATAGGATACATCATCAACTATTAAACCATGTCTACTGTGGTTTTTCACAAGATAATCTCCAAGTTCCTGAAACAATAAAAAAAATTAATTAAAAGTGCTTTAAAATTAACTGAAGTCCATTCTAAATTGGAAGGAGACCAGTTTCATCAAGAATATATATCCCCATCAACACTTACAATTCCAAAGGATTTTAATAAAAATACCTTTTTAAATTGTATAAAGAAAATGCATTAAGCTAATAATATTTATTTTGTGTTATATTTTTTTGTGTATCATAATAATTAATTCTTATGTATATATTCTAGTTCTTTCTCTATTCATGATTCAGAACAGACTTGGGCGATTAATCAGTTTTCTATTATAGCAAACAAGTTATGCCTAATTGAAATTAAAGTACATTAAATACCATGCATATCTGCATGTATTTCAACTCCTCCCCGCAAAAAAAAAAATTAATAATAATAATAATTATAGTCAATAGAATAAAATAAATTAAGAATTTACCCATTACAAATAATGAATATTTTGCATATAAAGATAAATTAAATAAAATTAAATTTCAATCAAAAAAAGAAAAAAAGTATGATAAATAAACAATCTTTAATAATTTACAATAAAAATATATATGAGTTGGTATATTTTTAACTTCATTTAATTAATATAACTCATTTGAGAATGTATAATTTTCCTTCAATATCTTAAATTAGAAGTAAAATTAAAAATATTATACATTTAGTAATACCTTAACGATTTTTAAAGATAAGTATTATTAGAATAAATAAAAATTATTGATATAAAAAAATTCATGTCACCAGACTGAAAAATTTTTAAATCAAAAATTTACAAAAACAATTTTACTCATTTAATTTAAGGTATTAAATAAATTAACAATAAATGATAAAATAATTTATATAATATTTTTAAAATTCTATGTCCAAATGATGTTTTGTTATACATATGATTCATTACAATTTTATACAGATCATACAAAATAATTATAAATAATTGTTTAATATACAACATTAATTCTTAATAATTTTAATTAGTGTTATACTCTCAAGCACCCACTAGAATTAAATTTTCAACCATTAGCGGCGCTCACTCTACACTCGATTATTCGCAGAGAACACCAATAGATTATGCCTACCCCGCCATCATAGACTATGGTTAATATGATCAACTATCACTCTGATATGCTAGAGTATATTTAAATTTAATTCATTATGAATTAAATAATTTCAATAAATATCATTTATTTACTTTTTTATTGTTATTACTGATTTTGTCATTTTTAAACTAAACAAACTATGACATTGATCCTAACAAATTGACAAATATTCAAAATCAATTGATTTATATACAATATAATTTCATAAAAGGGTACTTTATAAATTCAATCTTAAACTATTAAAAATATAAATAATTAGTCATTAATCTACATTAACTAAACCAAAAATATTAAATTTCAGAAAAAATATTAAAAAAATAATAAAAATATAATTAATATAAAAATATGGAATAAATATATAATATATATTATGTTATATTATATAATTATTTTAATATTATAATATATAATATATAAAATAAAATATATATAAAAAAATATTAAAGAATTTTTAACTATAAAAAATAAAAAGTTGAAGTATAAGATTTAAAAAATATTATAATTATTGATAAAATAATGTCAAAATTTTATTCCCAACAAAATTTAAAGTAAAAAAAATTATAATAATTATAAATTAAGTTAATAACATACAACAGAAGAGGTGTAGCAAAGCAGTTTCATGTTACAGTATTCGAAATAGTCATATAGTGGGAGTGACGTAATCGAGAAAAAAGAACCAATCAGAATGCTCGTTGCAATCGTCGTATAGAAGACAGCCAATCAAAACACTCAATGACGAAAGATAAATACTTTGCAGGGTGAGCTACTGTTATTAAACAAAAACTATTCAGCATTTGATAATTAATATAAGACTAACGATAATTTTCTTAACATTTTCTTCTTAATTTTACTAATCAAAAAAAATATAGGAATTAGTGATACATTTTTTAAGAAATAACCTAACCTAAAAATCGTATTCTTATATATAGATTTTTATTAAAAATAAAAATAAATGGTATCAATATTTATTATTTTTTAACTAATAACCCTACTGTACCATATTATTTATATGTATAATTTATATTAAAATAGATATATATATATATATACATATACATACATCATCAAATGTAATTGTAGCGTGGTAATCAGAAAGAAATTCGCAATTTCCCAAATCTTGTAAAGAAAAATGATTATTATAACCTAAAAAAATATGTAAACATTAAATTATTTTTATCATTAAAATTATTAAAATAATACCAATTACTACTCACTTTTACCAATCTTAAATGATTTTTCTTGTATTGAAATAGTAATGGGTGTGGATGAAGATAAAAATGTTAAAGAAGCACAAGGTTGTTTAGATAGTAAATTATTATTGTTTTCCAATATACTGAGATGCTGAGATGTTGGTAGGAACTTAACAGAAATATTATTTGAAATTCTATTTTCATCTGAAATATTAACATTTTTAAACAGATAAACAAAATACAGTAAAGAAAAAGTATTAAAATTGATAAAACCAAAATCAAATCAATTTTAATAGAATATGACTTACAATTGATATGCTGATCAGAATCTATTGATTCTAATTCAAGTGATGCAACGTCACTGAAAAAGTTACAAACACCCAAATTAATGAACATGGATTTTAACTTTTAAAACTCAAAAATAACCAATATGAATTTTTATTAAAAACCATAAATATACATTGAAGATAAAAAAAAATGAATAATTGGTGGTCGAATATTGATAAATCTTGAGCTTTAATATGTCGCTCAATTGTTAAAAATTAACAATAAAAAACATAATATTTATCAAATATTAGCATTACTCTTTTAACTTACCATAAAATATTTAAGGAAGAATTATCAGTCGACATCATTGGAATGTTTTCTTCTGGCTAAAGATTCAAAACATTTAGTTAGTTCATGTTTTATGAATTCTAAACATTTATATTTGAAATTAAGTTTACATAAAATATATGTAAAAACAAAAAAAGTAAAAATCTTTTTTTTTTTTGTTCATTTTAATTGATTAATTATAAGTGAAATAACATTAATTTAAAAAAAAAAATAAATAACACGTTACCTCTTTATACATGGCATCAATATGACTAGGTACATTGAAAAATTTATATTTAGGCAATCTTGGAAGTTCACATCGTTGTCTCTTCATTGTTATAGTATCTGATATTACTCCAGCGCCAGGAGTGAACAATTCAGGATATGACAATTGCTAATTAAAATAAATATAAAAATATGAGTATAAATAAAAATGTTATTAAATAAAAACCTTACAAAGAAATTGTTATGAGCAGGACATATCCATCTCATATTATGATCCCAGTCACGAATTGGAGTGTCCAAACAATTTAGATGATAAAGTCGATTACAATAATGGCAGTTCACCAATCGTCCCCTCAGAATACCTCGTTTGCATAAAAAACATCTATCCTTTTTACGAATCATTTTTTGTTTATCCAATTGTTTTCGTCCTTGTAGCTTTACATCTAAAAAAAAAAACAAACAAATTCAACATTTCATGTCGAAAAATCAAAATATATTACATACTAAATTTGCGTTTGGTAGGTACTTCAGCGAGAAATTCTTCATCTGAATGTGCCTTTACAATTTCAATTTCTAATAATCTTGTTAGCCTTCCTCTAACCTCTGTAAATATCATATATTTGAGATAAAAACTTAAATATATCACAATGCATATTATATTATTATATTGACTCAAAGAGTCAAAACCACTTACCTACAGTATTCTTAGGAACTTTAAGAATTTCGTCGTCCTAAAACAAAATAATACATATGTAGTTCAAATAATACTATTAAATTATTAGCCTTACATCATCGCATTCAGAACAGCCTCTGCAAAACCAATCACCATCAGGTAGTTTATTAATTGTAGGAACACTTAAAATAATAAAAAATAATATAAATATAATATATATAATTATAAAATTTAAAATGCATGTATTAAATATATTTGATTTGCAATTTTACTGGCAAATTATATGAAAAGATCTTGGGCATTTATCACAGCATACAATTTCTCCACCTCCATAACATACATCACAATAATCGTGATTAATAACTTTCCCAGAATAATCGAAATAATCTGAATTTAGTTTCTTTTTGCTGTCAGCTGATTCTGGTTCAGCGATAAGTTTGTATATTTCCTAAAATATAAAACATAACCTCATAAATATTTATTGATTTACATTAATTGTAATAAATTGGAATGAATGCTTATGATGTAAGAAACAATAATTTAATAACTTAGAAAAGCTACCGGTTATTTTAATATATTCATAATTCATTTAGTAAATTTAGTGGAAATTAAAAAAATTGTTTATTACAAAGAGGCGTCCATAATTGAAAGATGTCTATCATATGGGATTTTATAGAGCCATAATTTAAAATACAAAGGACAATTAAGATGAATAAAAATATTGAACAATAATGGAGTCCAAGTATGATACACAAACCACACTTATCGAAATTATTGCTATTGCTTTTAGAGAAATGTTAGTCACAAAAAGTAGGTACTTTAGAGACAAAGTAAAAAGTATGATAATAACAACAAAAGGAATATCAGTACAAAAAAATGTGTTTACGAAACAATCAAAGTCGGGAAAAGAAAATTAATGACGCCTGATGGTGGTAGTGTAATACAGCGCAAGGAAAACGATATTTACCTTCATTCTTCCTTGACTCTCTTTCACCAAATCCATGCGACTGGGTGAACCGCACTTTTTGGAAGCCATCGCGTCAATCGAGTACTGGGGACGAGACGAATGTTGATGTGCGACCGTCGACGACGATCGTACACATTTAGAAAGACGGGCGTTCGTGGGAAACGTGCGCGGCGGCTGTGAGGCGTACAACGACAACCGAGCGCGCGTCGTAAGTACGGACAGCGGAAAAATAAAACAGCGCACGCACACGCCAAACGGGTAACGTGATGGCGGAGGGTAAACAAAACTGCTGTGCAGTTCGATGTAACGAACGAACGGACCGAATGATGGCTGTACACGAGCCGGCAACAGACCGGGGCGCTAAACGGCCAAGGACGGTGTAAAATGGCGTTGGAAACGGGAGGGACGCGTTCGGCCGGTCCGGCGAGAAACTGGGGAGAAACGAAAACGAAAAAACGTACCGAGTACGCGAACGAGCTCGGGCACAGCAATACACGGACGCGCCACACAAAAACACACGCACACACACACAAACAAACACACCCGTCAAAACGGTGCACACACAGAAGCACGGAGTGCGGCCGACTCGTTTGTCCGGGTGCCGTGTAGTGTACGGGGGACGCGCGCGAGGAACAAAACGACAGGTCCCCGGCGACGAGGCTGCCTTCGACTCGGTTCCGGCGGAAAACGAGATCCGGGCACGGCGACGGTGACGAGCGCGGGTGCCGGTGGTCGCTACGGTCGATGACGAGGTGAACGGTGAACGCGGAGAGCCCGGGCGACGGCTACGCGGCTGAGCGGACGAACGGAGACAAACGGGTCGACGAGACGTACCTTAATGATTTTTGTTTACCGACGGCCCGGAGGATCCGAACGTATTCCATTTCGTCTCTCGCGATCGCGCAATATTGCCGTCGTCCGACAAAACTTCCAATACATTTTTCTCGTTTTTATCTGCGCGAGCAACACTGGTTGCGCCGAGTGTTTTTCTTTTCATTTTATCTTTTTCTTTTTTCTTTTTTTTTTTTTTTATGTTATTTGTGGTTATAAACACCGCTAATGTAAACTCGGAGCACACAATATTCAAACCCGACGAACGCGCTGCGAAGTGTCGTACCGCTCTCGGTTTTTCTTCTTTCATAATTTACCATTTTATTTATTCGTTATTTTTCTCTTTCTCTCCCTTTCCACCCCGTGAGTCGTCGGCATCTGTTCGCTCCTCCGTTTTTGATTAAGGTTAATAAGTAGGTTTCAAATGGCCTCCAGAAACAGACTCAATAGAAACGATAATTTTATGGCGGAGAGGCGGTTAAGACCGATATACGGTACTCCGATCAATATATTCATAGTTTCACGTTTACTATTTTTATAATTGGTATTTTTACTTACAGAGTGGATAGACAATGGTAATTATAAAAAAGCCTTGCACGAGTTGGACAAATTGATAAAAAAGTTACCCAGTCAAAATTGTTCCAAAGTATGTACTTGTTACTCGATGTTTTAATAAAACTCGAATTGATTAATGGAGTGACTTAATTTTAAACTATGAATGTATTCTTCACTTGGTACAGGCGTTAAAGAGCTTGACTTTAGTGCGACTTGGCAAAAACCAAGAGGCAGAAACTCTGTTAAATGAAGTTAGAGATTGCAAGCCATCTGACGAATCTACACTGCTTGCGTTGACCGCTTGTTATAGAGAGTTAAAAAAACGTAATTTCAGTTCCCTTGTCAATTGATTTTATTTAACGTTTTAAACTCATTTGTAGCTCATATGGTATGTGAAGTTTATGAAGATGCTCTGCTCCAAGATGCAACCAACGAAGAATTATTATCTAATCTTTTCATGTCTTATGTTCGAGTTTGTGATTATAAAAAACAACAACAGACTGCATTGGCTCTCCACAAAGTTAAACCAAATAACCCATATTATTTCTGGGCTGTTATGAGTATTGTTATGCAGGTACATTTTCAATTTAATACATAATTACTGTATAGAAATAAAATAGTTACCTAAATGTAATCAAAGTGAATTTTTTAAAACTGTTTTAAAGTAATCAAATTTAATTAAACAAAAATCAACTTGGATACTATAAATTTTTGTTTACATTTGCCTGAATCTGATTACTTATAGTTAATCAATTTAAATTTAAAAAAAGTTTGAGTTAAATTTTATTAACTTTGATAAACAAACTCTAAAGCATAGATTATTAACCTTTTTTGGGCCATGGATCCCTTTAGAGCATAAAATATAATCACGGACCCTCCTTCCTTAAATAAAATATATATATAAATAAATAAATAAATACAAATTTTATTTTAGTTCTTTTTTAATGATAAATCTAAGACTTTAATACTATATTAAATTATTGTGAATAATCACTTTTCTTTTATTTAAAAACAAGTTTTAATGTGACATTTGATGTTGTTTTGATTACAATATTGCCTTGAAATCTGGGACCGTATCGAACAGAACAATGCATATATCGTCCTTAATGTTGATTCGATTTCTTGCTTTAGTTTTTATTGTGACCATTGTAGAAAATCCAGACTCACAGAGATAGGTAGTAGCCATTGGAATCAAAATCACAGCTATCCTGTGAACCTCTACAGACCCCCAAGGGGTCCATGGACCCCCGGTTAAGAACCTATATTCTAAAGTTATGTAATAAACATACAGGGATAATTGTTATATACATAGAAAATTTTTTCATGTTTTAAGGCATATCAAACTAATGATGAAATATCAAAAAGAATTACTTTACCATTAGCAGAACGTATGGTACAAAAGTATATTAATGAAGAGAAAATTGATGCTGAACAAGAAATTCAATTGTATTTGATGATATTAGATATGCAGGTAAATTTAAAATAGTAGAAAAATAAATTAAATTAAATTAAATAATTAAAAAGTTAAGTAATTTTTTTATTTTTAGAAAAAATATAAAGAAAGTTTAGATGTTCTTAATGGGCCACTAGGTGATAAATTGCATCGAACTGTTGGTCTAACTCAAAAAAAAATTGATATTTACTTTGAATTAGAAATGTATACTGAAGTAAATGCATATATAAAAAGTTTACTTCTTAAAGAGTAAGTATTTTTACATTCATTATTGTCTTTTATTCAATATTTTTCTAATTAAAAATTAATAAAAATTTCAATTTGTTTCATTTTAATAGTTCAAATTTAGCTATAAAATATTTGATCCCAAACCTATTGTATTTTTCCTCAATTTTTTTTTTTTTTTTTTTACAAAATAATTTTATACTTTAAAGTTTAATTTTATTTATATAATTTGAGATTTTAACTAATTCTCATTCAATCAATTTTTAAGATGATAAAAATACTTTAACATCAATATTGCTAGAAAAAAATATCCAAATCTGTTTTCAAAAAAAGTTATTTTTTTATTTTTTAAATAATGCTCGTTTTTATGTATTTTTTCCAATATGAATAAAATTGAATACAATTTAAAGATATCTATTCAAAATATCATCTAGACTTTAAGAAAAATATAGTTTATGATTAAACATTTAATACTACAATTTTAGAGTTTTTTTCCAATTACAATGTATTTCCTTGTTATTCTATCTCCAATCTGCATGATTGTATATTTTACTTCTTTGATAGTTTGAAATATATTTTAGTTGTAATTTTATTTTATTAATTTAACAGCATAGATTCATGGATTTACTATACAAAATACTTTGATTCATTATTTAAAATAATTGAAACAAAAGATAAATACTTGAGCTACAATGGTGATACTGATACTGCATTTCACTTTGATTCATCTATTGAAGAAGCGTTGTTGTTCCTTGATGAACTGCAAAAGTTAAATTCCGAGTCAAATTATCCTCAACGAGGTGTATACCTTGCTCGTCTAGAATTATATTCTAGATTAAAAGAAAATGCTTACAATTATATGGGTAAGATAACTTTGATTTTAATTTTAATTAAAATTTGTAATTATTATAAACTATAATCTTTTTTGATTAATATATATTTAATTTTGCTTATAAATATCCTTCCAACTTAAATACAAATATTTCTTAATTGCTGATTTATATACATTTTAAATTAGTTATTACTAGGGCCCAGATTTCAATACAAAGTGCATATTTTTTTGGTTAATTATACACAAAGCTCTCTAAGAACATAATTTGTTTCATGTAACGAAGATTTCAAAACTACAAATTTTATTTTTCATTTTTTTTGCATATATTTCGACGTTTTTCATTTTTAGAGCATTTTTAGTATAATTGGGTCGTTTTATTGGTTTTTAATGCATATTTGTTTGATATACTAAACAAATTTAGCCTATTCAAAATAAAATCAAAGGAAAATTATTGTCTTGATGTTTAAGTAGGTTTATCGGGATTTTCCATACACATTGTCAATCTTTATTTTTCGATTCAGTTTTTATCTTATCTTAATTTATTATTGACTATAGAACGTCACCAGTATTCGATCAAATAACAAATTATCAGCTAGTTCATATTACCTCGCAGACAATGCTCATATTACATGTGTTTGTAATTTTAACGTATTAAATTGTATGTTAAATAATGCAAAAAATAAAAAAAATTATGTCATTTTTTTCATTTTTAAAGTTATCTTTATGATAAAATGCATTTTTTAAGGACATTTTTGGCTATTTTTTAGAGCATATTTGTATGGTTTTAAGTGCATTTAAATCTGTGCCCTAATTATTACTTATTATTGTTAGTTATAATTAATAACATGATTTATATGTTTTTTCTTTAGACGTTAATACTCTTATGTTAGTTTAATTTTATATTTATAATATGTATTAAATTATTACATTATGATATTACAAAACATAAATAATTTTAGGTGATCCTATCAGTCTTTTTATTGAATATTTTAATATATTTGGACAAAAGCCATGTTGTTTTTTTGATTTAAGACCATATATGTCACTTTTAAAAGAGGAATCACTTCAAAAATTCTTAAAAAAGTTAGATGAAATAGTAGATTTGAAAGAAGGAGAATTTCCTAAAACAGTATGTATTTTCTTTATCAGATTCTTGTTAAGAAGACTTGGAACATTATCTAAAATAGTATCACTATGTTTCAAGTTTGTGACATTCATATTTTAAGTCTTAACCTTATTTATGCTTGATCCAAGTCTTTATCAGTAATTCATTACAGTTGTTTATGTTAAAATAAATAACAAGATATATTATATTAATTAAAATATAAAACTAATAGAAACCTCAAATGGAACGTTACCTATCATTACTTCAAATTGCTCGGTACGTTGGAAATCACGATCTCATGAATGTTGAACAAAAGTTAAAACTGGCTGATCGTTTACTCAAATGCTATCACAGATGTGAATTATTTAATAATAACAAAAGATCTTCTGAAATAATGTAAGATAATAGTATAAATCATGTATCTATATTTTTATTATTATTTTTTATTTTTATTAATTTCTTTTTTTTTTTTTTTTATTAGGGCAAATGATACTTTTGTTATAATGATGGCTCATTTAATGTATGATATTTGGGTTGAAAACAATAGGCTTACATATATTAGAGAAGCAATTGTTGTACTTGAGTATGCATACTCTCTCAGTCCTTCAAATTTTCATATTAAGTTGTTGTTGTTGAAGTTCTACCATATGTTAGGTATTTAAATTTATATTTTATATACTTTATTGCTTTATATTTTTAATAATCATTTTATTTATTTTTTAGGAGCCTCTGATGCTTCAAATTCAGCTTACATAAATTTAGAGATAAAGAATACACAGTTGGATTCCTTAGGGTATTTACATACTTTCCTAATGTTTAATGAAGGTCGGTTCCAAAATGCATCTAAACTACACTCTACTACTGTTAGATTCTTCTCACACAATTATCGAGAGGTGTGAAAGTAAAATATCAATTTATAATTTTATATACTTTTCTTGATTGATTATTTGTTTTTATTACTATTCTTTTAGGTTGCTGACCATTTAACTATATCATATAAATTTGGATCCTTTATCAAAATTATTGAATTTGTAGAATTTCGTGAAAAACTCAAATATTCTATTAATCATTCTTTGTGTGTTGTTGAAAATCATTTCATTTCATTACTAGATGTTGATAGTTTGGAAGAATATTTAGAGGTATTTCTGAACTATTAATTGCTTTTTATAAATTATTAGAGTTGGGCGCGTATTGTTTTTTTTTAAGTCTAGTCAAGTTTAAATTATTTAGTGTTGAGTAGAGTTCAAGAGTTTAAGTACTCAAAAAATGCCAAGTACATAAGATAATTGTCATTACCAATCTGTATAAAATGTCATTATCACTATAGTAAAATATCAAAGCAATAACAATCTATTGTTATTAATTTAAATCATCAACCTTCCTGGTATTCCCTATTGGAAATATTTGGCTCTCAATTATCTATAGTTTTAACTTATTTTTCAATAAAATAGTGAAATAAACTCAAATACTTGATTCAAGTCGAGTACTCAATTTAAATATAAAGTACCTAATTATATATTACAAGTACAAACAATTTTTTTGTCAAATCGATTTTAGTACTCTAATTCGAATAGAAAAATGTTACGTTTAAATTTTTTTAAATTTCAAGTTCACGTCCAACTCAATAAATTATAATAAATAATAATTCAAATTAACATTATTTTTAATTCAAATTTAATAGGTTGTATTAAAAATGAACGATGTACCTGAAATTGCATCTAAGTGTCATCTTGGAAAAATGATCAACAATCGAGACTATTCAGTTCTAATCAACTACAATCCTCCTTCACGTTGCTTGACTTTAGAACATTCAAATCAAACATTTTTGCATGACTTGCGCTTGTTAGAAATCCGAGCTGTTTTACTTAGCTGTATTTATTATAGTGCACAAATGGTAAAACAAATGGGTACACAAAATATTAAATCTATATCTTCGGAAGTAAATGGATTCAGTCATGACGAAGAATCACTTAAATTAGAGTACTTAGATTTATTAAATTTAAATTTAGGAAATCTGAAATACTTATATACACAATTAGAAAACGATCCTCCTACTTCAGTTCCTATAAGTGTATTTGGCAGTTTTTTTGGATCTAAATTGTTTGGTTTAGAAAAATCTAAAATTATGTTGACCATCATCATCAATTTTATTGAACTTATAAAAACAATGGGTTCAAATGTAAAAAATTCTGTTTGTATGGATGAGTGGACTAATAAAATGAAAGTTAATGCATCTGATCTTAAAAATGGATTTGAAAAGGCAATTGATTTTTGCCAATGTATTATTTCAAAAACAATTAATGTAAACGATTCTAGTCTGAAATTAGAAGGAAGAAAAGAAGTATTAGAAATACTTACAAATATGATAGAAGTAAGTAGTATTACTATTTACTATTTGTGAAAAATATTATTAATGTATTTTCTTTTATTTTTTTTTTTTCAGACCATAAATACTTCTTGTGTATTACTTTCCTTGGCAATATATTTCATAAAAAGTTTACAAAACAGTATAGTTTCAGATTCAAAAAAAATAAAAGCAAAACGAAAAAATCAATCAATACTCCATAATTTTGAGGTAATACATTTTAATTTATTATAATAATTATTAGATTATATTTGTTAGATACTTTTCTATCCTTCAATCATTACATATCTTTGATATTTTTTCTTTAAGAACTTAAAAATAAGTTTCGATAATTTTGTGACAGTAATTTTTTTATCATAATTTTCTTTTGGTAATCACTAACTATTTACTTTTTTATTTATTTATTAGTCATCACAAAATAAGTTTTTATTTTAAAACCAAATATTTTTTTCCCAATGGTCCATTTGAAATATAAACACTGAATATTATATTTAATGAAACGCCTAGTCTTAAGCTGGGCGCACACTTATAGAGCAAAACTGCTCCGAGCAACTCGGATCAGTTGGGAGCTGTTTGGATATCATTAGAACACGTGTAAAGTAATTAACGCATGCACACTAATCAGTCAACATCAACATACAAAAAATAAAACAAAACATGTTTGATCTTGATCCGTCCGGTTCTATTTTTGCTCAAGCTAAATATGAAAACCAAAGTCACTTGTTTATTTTACAATTAGTCAGTGGCGAAGCAAGGGTTTGGCAAACTGTACCTATGCCAGGGGCACAAAATTGTGTAAAAGTCGTATTTTTATCCTTCAATCAAATTAAAATTTTTATGTTATGCTTTTTGAAATACATAGATGTTGTCTATTTGTACACACTACGTGCAGGGGGGTATTTTAGGGAAGGGGCGAAATTTTTGAGTTTATTTTTTTTT
>NW_020272876.1:0-43217 GCF_003268045.1 Sipha flava
TTACGGGTCACCAAAACTTGTTCTTATCGCGTCGAGTGGCGGTTTTTTCGCCGAAACAATGCTTATATTAATACCGTAATTGTTATACGATAAAATCGTAATAATCGCTCGGTGTATAATATATATCTACTGATCGACCGCGGAGGCGACCAACACACCGGCAAGGCACGGCGTAGAAAACGGCAACGTATTCATTTTTCGTGTTTTTTTTCAACATTTTCACGCCCCCCCTGAAATTTTGTCACGCCTCCCTAGGGGGGCGCGCCCCCCAGGTTGAGAACCCAGGACCTACAGAATCAGTATACATGGAAAAAAATGGTGGTGGCCAATCTTCACTTGGTTAATAGATGTAAACGTAAATAATGCTTGGGTATTACAAAGGAAAGTAAATCCAAATATGCCACAACTTCAATTTAGACGTGAAATAGTCCGCAATTTGCTATTAAAATATGGCACGAAACCTAAAGTTGGAGGAAGGCCATCCACATCGATGTCCAGTGTCTCTTGTAATAGAATAAGTGATAATATTAGGTACGATGGGAAAAATCATCTTCTCATTCCAACTCCAAAAAAAAAAAGAAAAAGATGTGCTGGTGAAGGGTGTTCGTCGAGTATTCGTACAATGTGTGAAAAATGTAACGTGGGCCTCTGCGTTGAATGTTTCAAAATATTTCATTCGGTAACATACTAGTATAAGAACTATAATATAAAAAACGTGTATAAGAATTATTTAAAAATATTTTGTTATAATATTGTAAAGTTATATCTCCTCATAATCCTAGCGTTACCATATGGTCACATCAAATTGTAAGTAATTGAGTCAACAAATCAAAAAAATTTGCTGAAGTTTTTTATTAAATTGGTTATTTTTCGTAACTATATAAAAAAAAAACAACAAATATTTAAAAAAAAAATACTTCGGACTTAATGGGTTGATTAAAAAACAATTATTTATAAAATATTTATTAATATTTATCCAATATATATAAAATAAAGTTCTTAAATTTTAACTTTAATTTCTATTTGCTTACCATATAATTATTTCGTCTTAAAATAATCTGTAAATTGGCAAAGTGATCCTCAATCAGCCCACTTCTAGCTTGCCTACCTCTATTAGTAGTTCTTTTACAATTTAAAGGGTTATTTTCACCCATATTATCATTGGCGTTGTCTTCACTTGGCCAATCATTTGGAATGTTATCATGCATGTCGATACAAATGTTATGCGGAACAGCACATGCAACTATTATTGCTTGTGCATTAATCAATTGTACTGTTAATCCTTTGCATAACACAGGAAACCTTCGTTTGAGAACACCAAAACATCTATATAAAATAATTAAAATTATTAAAATAAAATTATTTTCTTATGTGAATGGAATGGTAAAGGTAATGTCACATTTTAATAAAAATAACAATTGTATTTATAATTCTAATTAATTGCATAATTATAACAAAAATATTTAATAGTGATTTACCTTTCTATTACATTTCTTGTCCTGATGTGGCTTTCGTTGTACAACTGCTGGCTTTGTGTAGACGGGATCAGTCAGCAGAGGAGTCATAAGATAGGGCTGAACTTCGTAACTACTGTCACCTAGGAGGTATCCTTTTATGACTCCCATTTCAAATTTTCGTTTAACATTAGAGTTATCAAAAATGATTTAATCGTGGCATGCCCCTGGCCATCTAGCCACTATGTCCATAATTTTGAGCCATGGATTACATATACACTGTGTATTGATGGAAAAAAACCCTTTTCTATTACTAAACGTTTCTGCATTATATCCACCTATAAGTTATGACCCATAATGTTAAAAAAAAAACAGAAAGTTAATAATAACAGCAAATTTTGATAATATTTATACTTTATGGCTACCTGGTGATTGAATTTTTATGTGAGTGCAGTCCACGGCTCCAATCACTCAAGGAAATTTACTTTGATTATAAAAACCAGTGACTATCGCCCTAATATCAATATCATTAGAAGGGAATGAAATACATTTTGACCTCTGTCTGGCTATGGCTCTACATACTTAGTGTATATATAGACAGGTTGAGGATTAACTTGTAATATGCATATATTATTAAGAAATAATAATACGCATATTCCTGAGTCGTATAAGGAAAAACGTACTATTGCACACATAAACCTTAATGGGCGCCACGCGCGAATTTCAAACAACCACAACAACATCATCATTCAAATAAGACAATCAAGACCAAGGGCAACCACGTGATGAAACATCACTTGGATATGAAGATCAAGACCAAGGACAGCCACGTGTCGAAAACAACACAATTAAAACAGAATCAACAGAGTATATAAAGGCTCCGTTTCACCACCAACGGCAGACGTGTCCAGCTATCAGACTAAGCCCTTCTGAGTTTCGTCTTCGATATTGTTAGTGCACGAATTTATAATTTATATTTTGTATCTATGTCTGTTTCTGTATTTGTATTTATTAAAGTGTTTACAAGTGTTTAAATTAATTATTTAATCAAATTTATCCCGATCCAACAACATCATTACGATAGGTACCTGTTTTTATTGGGTACCACGTAACAGTGGCGCAGTCGGTACTTCGAACATCGTTCATTGGAATTTTGAGTCAATTTCATTAAAGAAAAATTGATCACTTTTCTTTGCGGAATCAACACTCAACTTCAATCAACACTCACTTACATCCTTTAAAATATAACAAATCAAGACTGTGTACACATTAAATCATACCAGGTTAACCTATTTTAATATTACATATGAGTTGTAATAAAATTATTATTGAAACTATTGAAAAATATTATTGAGAATTATTATTGAGATTTATTGAAAATCATTATTGAGATTTACTATTGAGATTTATTATTGAAAATTATTATTGAGATTTATTGAGAATTATTATTGAATGTATTACTGGTGTATGCAGCTTATATAATATATAAAATATATATTATCGAAAGATTTTATTATTGAGAAAGCTTATTATTGAAGAATTTATTGGATTTTATTGAGAATTATTATTGAATGTATTACTGGTGTATGCAGCTTATATAATATATAAAATATATATTATCGAAAGATTTTATTATTGAGAAAGCTTATTATTGAAGAATTTATTGCATTTTATTGAGAATTTTATTCAATTCTATTATTGAAACTTATTTATTATTATTGAAATCTCAAATTTATTATGTTAAACTAACATAAACAATATTACAACTCATATGTATGAAAACGACTATACTGATATTAGCGATACGTCTCCTCTAGAACTTGCAAATCTAGAGCAACCACCAACTAAAAACTCGACAGAAGGCACACCCAATTTAGACATAACACCAAACAACTTAAGCATAAAAGAGGAACAATTAAAAAGGGAGAATAGAATTAAAGAACTCGAAAAAAGTTTATTAATTAGTCCACCTCAAATAGTGACTAGGAGTAAAGGCCCGATAGAACCTCTATTTTTAAAAACACCTAAACGACAAAATAAAAAAATGACTAGCCCAACAGTCATATCAGAAATACCTACTACTATGGCAATAGACAAAGCTTTTAAATTTATTCCTTATTGTTCGGGAGAGGAAAACATAACCCAATTTATAAACGCTTGTGATATCGCCGTAAATTCTGTAGATTTAATTAATGTACCCTTACTTATACGTTACATATTAACTTAACTCTCGGGAAAACCAGCCGAATGTTTAAAATATAAAGATACCAGTAAATGGATATACATAAAAAAACATCTAGAAGAAGCATATGCTTCTCATTATTCTTCATCCGCGTTACAATTACAAATAAATTCAATTAAAATGAACGAAAACGAAAACGTTAAGTCATACACAGATAGGCTAGAAAAATTATACTACCAACTCGCGAATTTATATACAACAGGAAAAAACGAAAACGATGCAAAAGCAATAACAAAACAGTTAGCTGAGCAAACTCTAGCATTATACATAAAGGGATTTATCAAACCAATTAGAACCACATTACGTAGTAGAGACCCAAAAACACTTGAACAAGCAAAATCAATTGCTTTACAAGAAGAGCTCGATTTAGCAGAAGACATTGATAGAGATAACTTCATCACTAATTTAACACAAAAAAGCAAAACTAATTTAAATATACCTATTAATCAAAACTATAACAGTCATCCCGCACAACAACGAAATCATAATCAAAGAAACTTTAATCCACGATTTAATAACAATTTTAATAATCGCGAATTTTTTCCAAAAAACACGCAACAGCAACAATTTAATAACCATAATTATAATAATCAACCACCTCAATGCAATGAATTGATTAATACTAATAATAACAATAGGCCTCCCATACGAAGCGAAATAATAATGTGTTCTTATTGTGGCAAACGAGGTCATTCGATGGACGTTTGCTACTCTAGACAAAAAGACGCCGCACGTCAATATACTAATTCGGGAAATGCCAAACCGTACTCGCAACGCGCGCCGCGTACGGTACAACAAATTCAATGCGCGACCGAGAATTACAACGAAACACCGATAACGAACAATCAATACGAAACTGTTTTCACATCCTATCAACAATAATCGATAATCATATAAAATGTAAATCTAGCGCATGTAACATTGATGAATTACATCTCCTCGTCGATACTGGGGCAGATATTAATATCATTAAATTACAATTTTTAAAAAATGACTTATTCATCGACGAAACCAATAAAGTATACATACGCGGTATTAGTCAACAACTAATACATACAATAGGTCGAATAAATATTCCAATTATAATCAATAACGAAGAAATAAACGTAACATTCGAAGTCGTAGGACCACAATTTCCTTTATTAAAACACGGAATATTAGGAAAAGTATTTTTAATCGAATCTAAAGCAATAATAGATATCGCGAATAATACATTAGTCTTAACAAATCATGATAATAAAGAAACAATAAAAAATTGTTACACAATAAATGCACGTTCAGAGTCCATAATCAAAATCCCAATAAAAAACACAGAAGTACATAATAAATGCATTTTAATACAAAAACAAGAATTATCGCAAGATTTGCTCTGTAGCGAAAGTTTAACACACGTAAAAGACGGTTATGCCATAATTAGTATCTTAAATATATCCGAAGCAAATAAAAAATTTACAGATAACGAAATAAATAAATTAATATATAATAACGAAAATGATTACGAAATATTAACATTTAACATAGAAATGGATAACAATAACAGAATAGACAAAATAAAGAAACTAATAAAAGTAGATCACATGACGAAAAACGAAAAGGAGACTATAATAAATATATGCGAGAAATACTCCGACGTATTTTTTCTAGAAGGTGATAAATTAACATGTACTAATACTATAGAGCATTCAATTAAGTTAAAACCAGACGCTAAAAAACCAATACATCAGAGACAATTTAGGTTACCATTTTCTCAACAAACGGAAATAAATAGACAAATAAATAAAATGTTAGATAACGACATAATACAACCTTCATTAAGCGGATTTAATGCACCACTAATTCTAGTTAAGAAAAAACTAGATAACTCAGGTGTACAAAAATATAGAATAGTCGTCGATTTTAGAAAATTAAACGACGCTACCATAGACGAAGTATTTCCACTACCAAATATTAATGAAATTTTAGATAGACTAGGTAATTGTACAATGTTTTCTGTTATTGATTTAACACAAGGATTTTACCAAATACCTCTTTCACAAGACTCACGCGAATTTACAGCCTTTAGTACGCTTGAAGGTCACTGGGAATTCAAAAGAATGACAATGGGAATGAAACAAAGTCCCGCAATTTTCCAAAAATTAATGACCAACGTTCTTTCAGGTCTAACACCACTTAAAGTAATGGTTTACCTAGATGACATTCTAATATTTTCAAGATCTTTAAACGAACACGCAAATAAGTTATCAGAAGTTTTTAGTAGACTCAAATCACATAATTTAAAAATCGAACCACACAAATGTAATTTTCTAAAACGGGAAATCTTATATCTCGGTCATAAAATAACAAGTGAGGGAATTAAACCCGACGAAACAAAAATTCAAGCTGTACTTAATTATCCTCCTCCAAAAACCGTAAAACAAATTAAATCATTTCTTGGCTTAAGTGGGTACTATCGGAAATTCATACAAAATTATAGCGCTATCGCTAAACCGTTAACAACATTATTATGCAAAGACGTAAAATTTAATTGGACTGAAGAATGCCAAAGGTCATTCGATACGCTCCGAACAGCACTTTGTAAACATCCAATATTAAAATACCCAGATTTCGAAAAGAAATTTTATCTCACTACTGACGCATCAGGTAAAGCACTCGGTGCTATCTTATCACAAATACACGATGGAAAAGACTTCCCCGTAGGCTATGCGAGTAGAACATTAAATAAAGCTGAAAGTAACTACTCTACTATAGAGACTGAACTTTTAGGAATTATTTTTGGAGTTAAATTTTTTAAACATTATTTACTAGATACTCATTTCATTATCATAACTGATCACCAACCATTAGTTTATTTAATGAACTTGAAAAATCCTTTATCTAGATTAGCCAGATGGAAATATTATTTGTTAGAATACAATTTTTCCATACAATACAAAGCAGGCTCTACCAACAAAGCTGACGCTCTTACTAGAATGTATACAATAAATGAAATCATAGAAAATACGTATGAAAACTTTATTAAAGACATAAGTACTAAATTAATCACTAATAATAATATAAAAGAAACATCAGAAAATTTATTGGATACTAATCCTGAGTATCACATTGTTTCCGAAATTTCTAAACATTATAATTTTAAAGAAGGAATCAATTATAAGATCAAACAAAAATTCGGAATAAATCAATCACTCCCAGACAGTAAATTAATTGGCGATATACGTTACTTTAAAAACAACGACCGATTTATAATATTTATAATAACAAAAAACAGAGATAAACAACCAACATCATATGAAAACATATATGTTGCGCTTATAAATCTAAAACGCTTCTGTATAGATAACAACATAAATAAACTCGTAATGAATAAACTAGGTCAATCAGACAGTTTAAAATACGATACAATCAGAGCTATGATACGATATATATTCCGTAAAACAGCTATCGAGATAAACATATGCGCTTATGATAATTATACCCAAGAACAAAAATTAGACATACTTAATCAATTTCATTATTCACTAATAGGAGGGCATCTCGGAATTAACAAAACATTAAAACGAATTAAACATAATTATAATTGGCTAGGAATGCGGAAAGACGTAGAAGAATTTATAAAAAATTGTGAATCATGCCAGAAAAATAAAATCTCCAATAAACACACGCGACAGCCACTTGCCATAACAAGTACCGCATCAAGGCCGTTCGAGAAAATATTTTTAGATATAGTAGGTCCATTAACTCCTACTTTTTCTGGAAATAATTATATACTTACTATGATGTGCGATCTCACTAAATATTCTATCGGAACACCAATACCTAATCATACTGCAAACACTGTAGCAGAAGCATTTGTTACACATTTTATAACACATTATACACATTTTACAACACACTCTATACCTAACGAAATTTTAACAGATCAAGGCACAGAATTTTTAAGTAAAACTTTCACAGAAGTATGCAAATTATTAAAAATAAAAAAATTACACACTAGCCCATTTCGACCACAATCCAACGGAACTTTAGAACGAAGTCACCGAACGTTAGGTGAATATTTAAGACATTATGTTGACAAAAAACTAGATAACTGGGATATATTATTACCCTACGCATTCTTTGTTTATAATTCTACGGAACATTCAGTAACCAAATATCAGCCATATGAATTAGTTTACGGGAAAAGATTAGAAATTCCTATTAAATTAAAATTGGAACCTGAACCACGTTATAACTATGACGATTACATATACGAAATAAAACAAAATATGCAAGAAGCACATAAAATTGCGCGAGAACGATTAATTAATAATAAACATAAAACGAAAGAGCGTTATGATCTAAAAGAAAATCCATTAGACATAAACGTAGGCGATTTTATATTATTAAAACAAAACGCACATAGAACTAAACTAGAATCACTTTGGCTAGGACCATACGAAGTACTAGATATTATAAATGAACATAACATTATTATTAAAAAAGGACGTAAATCTATTACAGTCCATAAAAATAACGTAAAAATATATCACAATAATTAAAAAAAAAAAAAAAAAAAAAAAAAAACAAGGAAAGAAAAAAGAGAAAAAAAAATAATAATAATAATAATAACCATTAAATAACAGTATAGTTGTAGTTCATAGTATAAGTTGTAATTAACAAAAATTTATAATGTATAATTCAACAAATATTAATCAACCAAACATTGTAAAATATTTCCAACCCATTGTAAACCAGTTGTAAGGGTGGAAACTTAAACCTTGTAAAATTTAGTAAATACTAATTTTGTAAATTGTATCCCGAAAATTGAATTGTAAGAAACAACATAACATTTTTGTCGTTTCACCCCAAAATTGTTTCTTTAGCGGCGAGGTGTAATATGCATATATTATTAAGAAATAATAATACGCATATTCCTGAGTCGTATAAGGAAAAACGTACTATTGCACACATAAACCTTAATGGGCGCCACGCGCGAATTTCAAACAACCACAACAACATCATCATTCGAATAAGACAATCAAGACCAAGGGCAACCACGTGATGAAACATCACTTGGATATGAAGATCAAGACCAAGGACAGCCACGTGTCGAAAACAACACAATTAAAACAGAATCAACAGAGTATATAAAGGCTCCGTTTCACCACCAACGGCAGACGTGTCCAGCTATCAGACCAAGCCCTTCTGAGTTTCGTCTTCGATATTGTTAGTGCACGAATTTATAATTTATATTTTGTATCTATGTCTGTTTCTGTATTTGTATTTATTAAAGTGTTTACAAGTGTTTAAATTAATTATTTAATCAAATTTACCCTGATCCAACAACATCATTACGATAGGTACCTGTTTTTATTGGGTACCACGTAACAAACTGATCCCAGTAAAGTCAGCAATAGTCAATAAGAATGAGCCCATAGCAATATACCTTAACATCATATAAAATTTACATGGAGGTAATATTGCCCTGTTCCTGAAACAATATAACAATATATAAGGAAATGAAGCAACAAAGATTTTTATTATATTGTTTTCCATCCAATAACTATTTTTAACTGTAATTAAAAGGTACTGTAGGAACTTACCTTTGAGACGGAAGGGATATTTCTTTTTCTATCAATCTCAATATTGTGGAAAATTTTGCTTTTGAAATTCGAAAACGATTTATGAATTCATGATCATCATATAATTCTAAGTAATTGACCATTTCGTAAAAGATTCGCGGCCTTCGTTGCATCGCAATAATGATGTCGTCGTTATCGCTCACACTCTCGTCATCAAATAATATTCTACGATACATTATAATAGTATCTTCACAGGCAGAAAAATTGTATGCGAAAACGAAATATTCAAATACGACACACAATAATCATTTTTGAAAGCAAAAAATATGTTAACAGTGATAACACGTTTTAATATTGTTGTTTGAACTAAAAGTTATCTCTTAACACTCAAAAATATTAGGAGTTAAAATCTGGAGTTAAGATTTTCGATAACTTGATGTTACCCCTTAACTCTAAGTCGTGAAATTATTTTTTTGAATTAACCTTGAGTTATTGGTAACTTGCACTTTAGCTCTTGTTGGTGAAACCGGACCTAAATAATTGACATTTGTCCAACTGATCTAGTATTTCAGTGATATTAGAAAGTGGATGAAATTCATTTAATGTTACTTTATTTAAAGATCGAAAATCTACAACTATTCTATACTTTTGTTTTCCCGTTGTATCTATCTTTTTAGCTACTAATAAAAGTGGTGAGTTCCAAGGACTTCGAGAAGGTTCGATAATTCCGTTTAAATTCATTTGTTTAATTTGATTTGCTATTTCTTCTTGGTGTGCGTGTGGTAATCTGTATAGTCGTTTATAAATCGGTGTTTGGTTATCATTTAATTTAATTTCATGCATTGCGGCATGCGTACAAGTTAATTTATCTCCCTCTAAATGAAATATTTCAAAATATTGTTCGCAAATTTTATTTATGGATTGTCTTTCCTCATCGTTCATATGGTCAGATCTTATCTGTTATTTTATACGAAGTATCCGGTCGTTATTATTACGGTTTTCATTATCAGTGTTAAATTTATATATATATTATATTCAGATGATTCATCATACTCTATTTTATTTAAATCATTTAATTTAATTATTTGTTTATCTTCGGAAATATTTAATATGCTCACTACAATTTTACCATTTTTTACTGTCCCTATTACATTACTACAATATACATCCTTGATAAATTCTTGTTTATGCAAAATTATATTTTTATTCTCTATACTTTTATCTAATATCGGTAATTCTACAATAGTTTCTGTTCTCGGATTTAGTGAAATATATTCTATATTATTATTTTTATTCGCAATCTCACTTTCGTTATTAATAATCATTGTTTTATTACATATGTCAATTATCGCTTTATTCTCGGATAAAAATCTATGACCTAATTTACCGTCCTTTGGTATATTCTGCTTTTACTACATTAAATTATACATGAAACTTATCATTATTAATTCCTATTACTAAATGTATAGTTCCTATCGTTTCAGTTGTTGTTTCATTTATTCCTTTTAAATAAAATTTATTATTTTCATTTGTTATTAAATCTTTTTTTAAATTTATTTATTTTTATAACATTTACATCGCTACCCGTATCTATAAGTAACTCTAAAGTTTTCGTATTACTAAATTCAGAAGTGCATATTATATGATTTTCCGTCATTATTGATATAACATGGAAGCAGTTTCGGTTTGCTCCGCGGTCGATATATGATTTATCGTACGTGTACCGCGTACCGCGCACGATTCGCTCGCGTTTTCCGAATTTACGTTATTATCATCGTTATTAATATTATTCTGGCTATCGTTAAACATTTTTTTATAGCATTCATTTATATTATGTCCGTTGTTATTATAATATTCACATGAAATACACCTCATATTATAACTAGTAGATGGTCGTGTAAAATTATTCTGATTAGGTGGTCGAGTATTCTGCATAAAGTTACGTTTATTTGTGCACTGGTTAGCGAAATGATTTCCGTTGCAAATATAACATTTTATCGGTCTTTGCGGCTGATTTATATTATTATTATTACTATTATTAAAATTTGGTCTCGCGAAATTATTATTTGGATTTGTGTTATTTCTAAAATTTGATTATTAAAATTATTTCTGAAATTTGTTCTTTGTGTGTTATTATTATTATTATTAAATATTAGTGGTGGGCAACGATATAATTTTTTGTATCGATATCGTTCAGATTTTTCCGATATTGTATCGCGATATCGTTATTTCTACGATATCGATATCGTATCGTAAATATAATTTTATGTTTACCTAAACGTCCTAAACAATTAAAAAAATTTTTTTTGTATTAATTTAATCATTTAACTAAATTTATATCACACTAAGGAATTTACTTTATTAAGCTAATTAATATTTATTATTGGTACACCAACATCGTACACATTTAACATTACATACTTATTATTTATTAATTATTTATAATAAACTATTTATTAAACATTTGTTTTACCTAGTTAATTACTAGTTACATACTAACAATTAAATAACTTCTCCTTAAATGTGTTCAAAGTTCAAACCCGATAGCTGCATCCTAGAAAATAAATTCATAATTATTTTAATAATTTAATATTATCTTGAATTTAAATTTAAAAAATTTAAATGTATGTTCTTACCAAAGTGTGGTCTGATGTCTTTGTGGATTTATAACAAGAGTTTAAAAAGAGAAGATTGTTAACTCGGTCTGGAGATAGACTACTTCTTTTCTTTGAAGTTATATTGCCAGCCTCACTAAACAGACGTTCACATGGGACACTAGTCGCGATTATCGACAAGTATTTTTTTGCTAATTTTGAGACTTCTGGATATAAATTTGAATTTTCTTTCCACCATTTAAGTGGATCTTCATCTCGATGACATTTTGTAGTCATATTCTTGTAGTTTTGTAGTTGCCTTGATGCTGTCATCAGAGTTTCAAAACCAATCGAATATTCGTCTTCATCATCGCTATCAGCCATTAATGAACGCATTTTTTTGGGAGGTGGATTATCTTCATCCGAGCTAATAACATTTTCTATTTCATTTGCTTTATTTTGATCATTTATAATTTCCTGGCTCTGTGGATTCATTTCACAAATTTCAGTTTCAAGTTCTTCCCAAATCAAAGTTTTTTGCTCATCGGATATGAATTTTAGTTCGTGAAATCTAGGGTCTAACGCAGCTGCTTTAGATAAAACTGGGCTCATCATTTCTCGTCTAATTTTCAAGTCTTGTAGTATACTCAATTTAACTGTCTTTATAAATTTAGAATCGGTTTCACACGTTTGAATTGTATTAAGAAGACTTTTAATCAAACGGTTTGCTACGGAAGCCGTTACGTATTTGTCTCCGCCGAGTGTATTAGTTACAGATTTAAAAGGCTCTAAAACTTTAACCAAATCTTTTAAATTTTGTACTTCTGCTGATTTAATGAACCATTCGTCAGTTTTCTTATTTTTAGATATGACGAAATTGATTGAGTATCTATGTTTTATTACACTTTCTATCATATTGCATGTAGAGTTCCATCTTGTGACACAATCTTGCACTAATTTATTTTGTGGTTCTCCATATTTAACTTGTTCCTTTTCTAATTCACTTTGAGCTGACGAACTTATATTAAAGTATCCAACTATCTTTCTTAACTTATTAATCAATTCCTTGGTAACATCATTTTTAAGACCAGCATTTACAGATAGTTGAATTGAATGAGCTGTGCACCTTACCAGATTAAATTTATCCATGTCATTAATCGCTTTAACCATATTCGCAGCATTATCACAAACAAAAGCCACTACTTTATTTTCAATATCTCAGGTTTTAAGAACGGATTTTAAATTGCTTACTATATTTATAGAAGTGTGTGATTCAGGTACTTCGATGACTTCCAAAACTCGTGAATGTAAGGACCAGCTGTCAATAAAATGACAAGTTACACCTAAATAACTGTTATTTGAATCGGAAGTCCAAAAATCGATGGTCAAACTAATATAAGAAATATTTGATAAATACTTCTTAAAATTATCCCTTTCCAAAAGTGCTGCATGATCAATTAACCGTGATATTGTTCGTCTACTAGGTGCATTGTACTCGGGAATACCTAAATCCAAAAATTCACGAAAGCCTTCTCCTTCTACTAAACTCAAGGGCCTTAGATCTTTAACGATAAACTGAATCAAACCCTTTGTAAGTTCCTTGTTTCTTTTACTGTTCAGAGGTAATTTCGCTGTTGGTCCTTTGAAATATGTCGCAATACTGCTAGTGTTATTTTTTGGTTTCACACTTAAACACTGTTGTAAATGTGAATTTAAATTTGATGTATTTCCACTATAAGCAATTGAACTCTTACATGCTCGACAGAATACTTTTTTTTATCTATTATAATACCACTATCATTTATTTTAAAACCAAATGTTTTCCGAATTTCACTCCTAGCCCCAGGTAGAGGCACCAATTTCAGTTCACTCATCACTAAAAATAATGTTGTAATAATTATTTGAAATTAATAAATATCACTGTACTATATCACAATAAAATAATTGTCACTGTACGATAAATGTCAGAAATGTTCGAAAAATGTTCGCACCGACGACACAAATTACACTGTGTGTATTACGGAAAAATCTTAACGATATCTATACACAAAATTATATCGTTGCCCAACACTAGCTAATAGCTATACCGTGTTCCTCTTAAAAGTCAGCAAAATATTCCTTTTTAGATAACATTATAATGGATTATTATTAGTGTACAACAATTGACATTTCACCGGAATACGAGCACCAAACGTTATCAGCTGACAGCTATTATTATTTATTATAGTTTTAAACCTACAAATAGTAAATAGTATTTACTAAATACCATGTATTTTTCTTGAAAAACATTATTTTCGATATCGCGATATATCATCCAATTATAGAACGATATCGGTGTCGAAAATGTGTCACGATATCGATATCGTATCGAATTATCGATATCGTTGCCCACCACTATTAAATATCCTAAAATTATTCTGATTGTTTGCTTTAGATGAATTATTATTAAAATTTCGATTTTTATTCGGATTTTGGTTAAATTCAGAACTAGACTTATATTCGATTTCTTCTGAACGCGCTAACTGTTTAGCTTCCTCCAACGTACTTGGATTCCTCGCTTTTAAAATGGTGCGTATCGGACCTATTAACCCTTTTATGTATACTTATACTACTAAAGTTTGTTCTTTTATTGTATCGTGAATAATGCTAGCCTCTTTTTATCTTTATTTGCTGTGCTCATATCACTTAACTTATAAAATAATTTTTCTACGCGATTTGTATAAGTATTTACGTTTTCCCCCTGAAGCATTTTAATAGAATTTAATTCTATTTGTAAAGCTGAAGCGGAGTGTTGTGCCTCAAACGTGTCGGTTAAATATTTTTTTATGTTTTTCCATTTAGTCGTATCTTTATATTTAATCGCACTTAATTTAGTTGTTATATATTTTATTAAAATCGGTACATTTTTCTTTTCTACTGACTCTATAGCTAAATCACATGCCTGAATAAACTGATAAACGTCATCTTCTCCAGTACTTTTTGGTATTAATTTAACTGCCTCTTCCAATTTTAGTGTTACTATATCGCTATTCATTTTCCTTCTAGGTTTTACTTCAAATTTTAGTTCCTCAAATTCAGTGTTACGATTACTTCGAGTTCTATGATGCTCGCTTTATGTTCCTGCGTTTAATAATTTTTTAGTGTGTTCGTCAATATTTTCTTATTTTACAAAACTTTTGTCAAGATCTTCTACACTACCTTCACTTTCAATTTTTTCCCTATACACCGAATTAGCTACTTTCGATGAAGACGAGTCCGGACTGCTATACTTACTCATAAAAATTCTTTACCCATTAACTTTTAATTCTCAATAAATTCAATTATAATAATCTCAGTAATTCAACAATAATAATCTCTTTAAATAATTTTTAATAATATTCCCTTTGTAATAACTCTAACAAAATAATATTTTTCCCTACCGTATTGAGTCACCAGCGCCTGATAAACTCAACAAATTTCACAATAATAATTCTCTATATAAACTCAATATAATTTCAATATAACTTCAATATAATCTCAATATAATCTCAATGTAATCTCAATATAATCTTGAGATCCCCTTTAATAATTCAATAATAATTCTCAATAATAATGTGGGTATGTTTAGTTAGAATTTTTAGGTGTCAATGGTTTTTTATGAACTTAGAATGTTTTCGTTTCTTTTTATAAAATTGTATCTTAAAATAATATAGTTGTTACAAAATGTATGCTTACAAGCAATTGTTGATTGAAGACATGTTGTTGACTGAATGATCCGGTGGAATATCAATGGATAATTAATATAATGGATCAATAATAATTCAATGGAAGTTGAGAAGTTGAAGGACTGCAGGTTATTCAGCTCCTCAGTGGTTCCGACGTGGAATTGCCTTCTATTGAATATACTACCGACTGCGCCAATTTTTGTTACGTGTCAACCGTTAGATCCGTGATTTCAATGCTAACGTCTCAGTCAACGCTTGGATGTAGGTGTAGTAAAGAATAATTAAGACTCTTTATAATAATTTAATTTATTAAACTTATAAAATTATTCTAACTACAATTTTGTAAATATTCTAAGTCCAAATAATTTGGATTGTAGACATTATTCTAAGTCCTAACAATTATGACTTATAAAAATAGTGTGAAATATTTCTAAGTCCGGACCATGACATACACTGACGTGAAGGTGCTCAGTGCAGCATAGCCAAAACTCGTCTGAATTAGTGATGGGCGTAATTGAGATATATAATCGAGATATCTCGATTATGAAAATAATAATTCGATTATAAAACTGTACGCGAAACCTCAATGGTCAGAGGTAATCCGACGGCTTCGCCACAACCGAAATAAACCCGACTACAACGTCAATCCGCAAAAAAGGAATGAGGGACAGAGGTAGCATCAAATTAAGTCAAGGACATAAATTATGATACCGTTAATTTATATTCAAAGTAAATATCCCATAATAATAATAATATTTACACACTTGATGGGCGCCCAAGAATTAAAATACTCAAATGAACATATAACTTATCAATTATACGAATAATAATAATAATTATAATAAAGATATGAGTAAAAAAGAAATTAACAATAATTATTGTGAACAATACACGAGTCAGGTCACGCTACGTGTCACCGGTTTCGATCATAAATACCTCGATCGGTCTGAGTAGTTGCGCACACGCGACCGTGCACACAACACGTGCGACAGCCACCAAGACCGACAGATGTTGACGACTTCGGAAGCTCACTGGACGCGACCAACCTCGACGACGATGACACTGCCGATGGCTTGAATGGCGATGTGGAAAGGACAAGCCACGCACACGAAGATGACGGACCACGGCAAAAGGGATAATACGCTTGGCGGTGATACGCACGACGGTAAAGGAAAAGTCACACATCCGGCGGTAACATACATGGCGGCAAAGGAAAAGTCACACACCCGGCGGTAACATGCACGACAGCAAAAGAAAAGTCACACATCCGGCGGTAACATGCACAACGGCAAAGGCAAAGAAGTTACACGCCCGGCGGGAATACGTACCACCAGCTCGCTCGGTTGCAAGTGTCGCCCCGGAGCGTGATGCTAACACGACGAAGAGCGCCGAACGAAAGTTCGCGAACATTCCATAATCGGCACGCTATCGGGGGGAACCGGTTCTCATGACCAGACACAAACACAATAGCTTGTTCGAACAATAACAGAGATATTATTTTGACAAATATCTCGATTATCAAAATAATCGATTATAAACTCGAGAGATTATTTTGAGTGATATCTCGTTTATTTTAAAAATAATCAATACTTGAACTCGAAAAGTATATCGTATGAAAATACATTTCATATGATTTTCATGGAACGAAGGATGGAGGGAGGAATACTATTTTTAATCTTCATAATCGAATAAGACTATGATAACACGAAGCGAATAAAGACGGGTATGAGACTAAAAGACATAATGAAAGCATTTCGATTTCAAATGTGAAAAGAGTTCATAATTTTTCCCACTCATATCCGAACATGTTTCGACCGGCACGCAAATCGATTAATATTCATTGTCTATCTAAGTCATTATATATGACTAACGAATAGCTTTCTATTTCTTAATGATTCTTTAATATCTAAGTTTATTATCGAATAATCGACCGTTAGCATTTACACGTGCAGACATTGACAAATCTGGAAATTACTATTAGATGATCAGATGTTATTGTGTTAATAATTTGAATATATACTTAATAACATTTTAAATAATTTTGTATATGAATATATATATATATATACAAGTATGTATGTATGTATCATGTGTAATCATTTTAAAATAATATATTTGTAAAGTCTTAGATATTATTATTTTACTTCGGTTAAATACTAATACTTAGTGTGGTAAAAGGGGAGGTGTTATTGTATGTTAATGAAATTATCATTTATATAATGACGGGAAGTATAAGGATGGGTGTGATGAAGAATAAGACTTGAAAATTTTCCAATGAAGAAATATGAAGGGGGTATACAGTGCGTCCTGTTTTAAATGTACCACTAAATATCTCAGCCCGATAATCTTAGATTGAAATACGGTTTGCTGCAATAGCTCAGGGGTACTGAAGTACACATTTAAGGATAAATTTCAAATTTTTAACACTTGTAGTATGCGCATGCGCAATACAAATTATTTTTTTAAAATTGCAACACCTATTTTTGTCACCGGATATGGATAGATTATTTTATTCTAAGTAATTTTGATCCATTGACCATAGTTGTAAACCTAAAATTGAATGAATTACAGCTTTTTGAAATTTTTAAATAATTAAATTTTTTCGATTTTACCAAAAACATTACACGCTTGAATTGAGTGATTTTTTCATAGACTTTAATTAAGAATGAGAAATAGGAAATTAAATAAAAATTACTCCGTTACATTGTTTTGACTTATGTTTATTTTTTTTATCTGATAAAAGGTTCAAAATTTCCTCCGTTTTTTTCTTAACACAATTCCAGTCGACGACTCACTTCTCTATAGGTTGCTGCCAAAATTTGTTCTTTTGTTAATTGTCTGCACGCTACCGTTATTTTATTTTTTAAATCCTGTAAGCTTGGTGGTGGATCAGGTCTCATGTGGTTAAAAATCACATGAATCTTGAAGACCATAGAAAGTGTTTGTTTGGAGAAGCTGGAGTGGAATTGTACAGGGAGAATGTATCGATACGATCTTTTAACCATCAGCTCATGACGATAAGCACTAAAAAATTGACATACAACAGCTATGATGACAAGAAGCATACGTTGGAAGATAAAGTTCATACGCTTGCCCACGGACATTATAGAATAGTGTAAGTTTTGAAATAATTATAATTTTAAATTATTATACAAATAATATTTATAATTTTATAGAGATGCAGAGTTGGCTGATATGATGTCTGATACTGGATATTAGGATTTGTACAAACTTGATATATATATATAATATCACGCAAATAATTTTTATATATTCATGTAAATAATTTTATGTTTATATTGTGAATAATATTACTCGCAACCTATAATTATGTATTGACAATTTTAGGATACCTAAATTAGCGTGAAAAATAAAAAACCAATGTTAAAATATTATTAAGTTTATTAAATACAATAACATTTTATAAGAATTATTTATAAACCATTTCCTTATGGCAAATACTTTGTTAAATGTACATTGTTTAGGATTATATTCCATATAAAAAATACAGCAAGGTAAAGTTTCGTCATCACATATTTGATCCATACGAAGACAGCCCAAGTCTTCAATGTTGATGAGTGCGATGTGAGGTATATACTCCACGAGAACTTGTTTTTTTTGTTCACCTTTGACGTAAATGCAGGTGAACTTTAATGAATTCAATATTCTTCTGACTTCTTTATACTCAATGTCACCGTATTCTATAGATAGTTGATGATAATTACGTCCCAGCCTCTTATTGGTTTTACGACTTTTATTATCCTGCATTGATTTTGAGTATTTAAAATCCAATGATGAACTGCATGTGTATCTACGCATATTACAGACATTTCTTTAATCATGTATTTATTATTGACTCCGAGAACGCATTGAATATCTAAAATTGCCGACATTGTACTTCAGGTAAATAATTGAAACTGCCTCGTTAAAAATTATTTCTATTTTTTCTAACTATTATGTGCGTCATCAAAATCCAGCTACTTGACAAACATTCGATTACCCCTTTTACGTATTTTTTTCTCGAATAAATATTTGTCAGGATGATTTGTTTTGCTTATTTCGTCGGAATAAAAACAGTATTTTCGAATACGAGTTAGAGACTTCAACTCCAGTTTTCGATTTTAACGGAAACGCGCAAGCAAATTTTGTATAACAGTCTATAACACATAGAATATATTTATAACATTTATTCTGTCTTGAATACGGAATCATTTCCATTAAATCGGCTTGCCATAAATCGTTTTTACCGTAAATATTAACTGCACATCTGTTAAAGTTTTTCCTCACTGGACGATGAAGTTCACGTGCAATATCTCGCTTAACAGACATCTGGTATTCTTTTTATTATCCCCGCTTCTTTCAGCTCTTCGAAAATCGATAATATTTCATTAGAAACACCGGTATTTCCTACTCCTTAAGAGGCTAAGAGCAAACGTAGTTTATCGACAAGTTCGTTTGGCTCGTCCCAATAAACTAAATTGTGTTTTTGAAGTTGTACACTATTATAGCCCTTTCCAGAAGGAAATAATTTATTTACGATGCATATATACTTAAATCCACCTTTTTTAATTCGTTGTCCATCTTGTGTTAAATGTGCTGATGTTTGAATTAATATCGATTTATAAGTTTTTAAATCCCGTTCAGTATATAGTAAGTAACAGTAAGTAGGAAATCTCGCAAACAATAAACCAATTAAACCACTTGTTAATGGGTAGGAAGAATTCTTAATAATTAACGTATTTTCTATAAATTTGATTTCTTTATTGCCTAAAACAATACTACTATTGGTCAACTTCCTCGGACCATACACTTTATCTCTTTCATTTGATTGTAACCATAACTCAATGTTTTCTGTAGACTTGTCTTCGATTGGAGAATTAATCGTCAGAGTAAATGATAAAGAAAAATTGAAATTATTAAAAGTCTTGGACTTTCGTGAACCGTTGTCGTGTGCTTTTAGGAACTGGAACCTCTGTGAGTACCCTGTTTTACCTCAAATTACTTCGCATTCGTGGACGGTGAAATCTAGCAGTTTGTTGGAAAAACCTAGATTTGTTGTAATTTGGTTTCAAACAGATCGGAAAAATAATCTGCTAAATCATTCTGCGTATTTCGATCACTGTTACCTGAAAAACCTCAAAGTTTACTTGAACTCTGAAGTGTACCCGTATGAAGATTTCCATGCAGATTTCTCAAATAACCAAATTTCAATAATATACAAGGCGTATACGTACATAGATATGATTCGAATTATAAGTTTGAAATTATCGCTCGGATCGAATCCAATCTTTAAGAATTTACTACCGACAAAGTCAATTCCAAACATACTTGAATCAATTAGTTCGTTAGGTTTCATGGGTGCAACGTACATGTACTATGATTTCTTGAATATGGCAGCATTACTCTGTAATGATCCGGCCATTGCAAATAAAAAAAAACACACTACCGACTTGAAAATTAACACTATGAACTCAACGCATCGACTGATATTGGTATAGACCCCAACAGTAAGTCAATGACTTCAGATTCGGTTATTGTGGAGAGGGAAAGGTCTTTTTAATTATTACAAAATCAACAATATTAATTTTTTCTCGGAAATATAACGTGTGTGAGAACTTGATGTTTTTTCTCAGAAATATTATCAGGTGAAGACATGATATTTCGTGTAATTTGATATACATATTGCATTTTGTTCACAGGAAAATGGCATATTCTTTTGAATAATAATCACATTTTTTTTTATCGGAAATATTGACGAAGAGAGATATGGCTAATTACACGTAATTTGATATAGATATTCTAAATTATAGAAACATTTCCCTGCCACCTCCACTTTTGAATTTTGAAACAAAACCAAGAGCTTTTTTTTGTGCATTATTTGTGCTTTTTTGTGCTGAAAGTCCCGACATTTTTGCTTTTAAACTTTCCGAGATACAAAGGTTTTTCTTAGGGGGTGCTGGGGAAATGGTTGCACCCCTACTTTTGAATTTTGAAACGAAACCAAGAGCCTTTTTTGTACATTATCTCTGCTCCTTTGTGCTGAAAGTCTCGACATTTGTCCTTTTAAACTTTTCGAGATACAAAGGATTTTCATAGGGGGTGACGGGGAAACGGTTGCCGCCCACGTTCGTATTTAATAATTGTAATGATGTCAATGATTTATGACTCGGTTGTGCTTCTTTGTGATGAAAGTCCCGACATTTGTGGTTTTTAATTTTTCGGGATATAGCATTTTTTCTTAGAGGGTGCTGGGGAAATGGTTATATGAACTTTCGAAATTTATCATCAACAAGACGTATTTTCATATTAAATAACTCAGGTTAACCTATTTTGATAACTCGCTTTATTCGTATGAATTTTCGTAAGATTGTAAGATGTTTGTATTACTGGTTCGTTACTTGTATTGATTTCAGCACTTAAATTTGAAATTGCATTTATGATATTTTTTAATATAGGTACTTTTTTTTATAACATTTTCCCATATGTTTGACATTTTTACATAATAGTTTATATAAGTATACAATAGATCAATTACATTATTACATTATTTACATTTTTAATTATTTTTTATTTTTATGTGAATTAGTGATTAACAAATTATAGTAGACATGTTTAAACTAGTAAAAGTAAGTTTGTTATTATGAAATAATAACTATATGTTTAACATTGACTATAATATATATAAACAAAATATAACGTAGTATAATTGATTGCACGATTCTAGTACAATATATTCATAAACCATAATAATTTATTTAAAAAACCTACAGACAATTGGGGTACACATTTTATTTTATTAGAACATCAAAACAAATAAATTAGTACAATATTGGTGTATACTTTATACTATAAAATCTATATCATTGTTAAAAGGATCTCCCCCTTACAATAATATTATTATAGAAATCGGATATGCCAAGTTTTTTATGCATTATTGGACATCGACAAAAATAAATAATTACTGAACTTATTTGAAAACGTCTATTACTTCAACAATTTCAATTAATGCAACGTGATCTATTATAAAAAAATTCAATCTTTTTCAGGGCGACAAAATCATAATATTTTTTTATACCAAATAGCTCTATACAACCAAAAAAACGAAAATCAATTTGCAGTAGGACACATGTTATCGGAGAAGCATGACAATAACTGCTTTAGTTATTGGTTAATGGCTTCGTACTGTTAAGACTCCACCGAAATTGATAATTACAGACCAATCATTAGCTTTAAAGCATGCTGTTAGTAAATCGTTCACACAATTTTCGGATCTAAATTTTTACCTTTCAAGCTGTTCAAAGCTTATTATGAAGGAACCCGGCGCAGATATTCCAAAATCCATGATAAGGAACGATTTTAATCATATAATCTAAGTTCTTTTATTATATCATTATTATATAATTTTATTATATCATTTAGTAAGTTCTTGGTCAGAACTAAAAAATTGTAATTATAGGATAAAAAATATTTTTATGAGAAGTATTGGTTTGCTTGTGATAAGTACTTCATTTGAAAATATAAAACATATTTTCAAATTCATTTGTACAGTCTCTCTGAATGAAACTGATGGACTAAATATTAATCAAGTACCAACTGAATGTGAAAATGCTAAAAATTACCTCAAACGAAAAATAGCAACTCATAATATAGAGATTGAAGAAGTGGATGAACGTGACACGGATGTTTTAATATATGATCTAGAGAATGAAAATGATGAAATTAATGCTATATTAGTTTTTGATGAAATAAAACAAATATATTTATATTGTGTAGAATCGAGTAAGGTATATGTCAACACTACAGGCGACCATGACAATAGGCAATATTCACCAAAATTAGCGAAAAAACTTATTGAGTTCAGTAAATTAATTCCATGCTGGTCAACAGTCATTGTGCCCATTTTTGGTTATGATTAGGGTTCGGATTTGAAGGCAATATAATCAATAAAAAAAAGCATTTAAAATGTAAAAAAAGGCAAAAAAGGCATTTAATTTATATAAAAAGTTAATTCATAAATATACTACAAAATAAAATAGTGAACATTTTTTAAATACTTTCAAATGCACACATTTTGAGAAAAATACAAATTAAAAATGAGCATGAATACTAAACTACATTAAGTTTATGCTATTTTGTATAAATAGATTAGGTACCTTTTTCTTTGACCAGGTTTGTTCTAAGAATTAGTTAAAAACAATTTTAAATATTAACATACTTGAGCTATACCAGTTAATTTATTGCAAAATAAACTAGTTAGTATTAAAAAAAAAATTGACAACCATGTATTTTGATAAGCTATTGATAAGGCGTATTTCATACTTAAATAATTATCTAAATTAAGATTGCTACTTGATAGATCGTCATCGCTTGTGGTTTCTCCAATCAATACTTGGTTGATCTTTTTAATATTTTCTCATCCTTTGTTTTTCGATATAACTGTGTTGAATTTATCCAAAATCAATTTAGCTATTTCGCCATTGCATTCTTCGAGTTTAATCTGTATATTATTTACAACATCTACACTTTTCGATAGTAATACACCTAAAACATACACAGTATATTTTAATATTTAAAACATGAAAAAACACATAAAAATAATATTTGTTACCTCTTGTTTCTAGTTTTGTAATTGTGTCAGGCAAAAATCCATAATTAGATACAATATACACCAGATTTCTTTGTATCGATGGCATTTAAAAAGTCTTTTAGCTGCTCTCACACATTCAGATTCTTCTTCGAATTCTTCAATTATAGATTTCAGTTCATTGAAATTTGTACAATAGTATTTTACTGCATTAATCCATGTACCCCAACGTGTAATTATCGGTATAGGTGGATTTGGCAATTCTGAACATTTTTCTTTCAGAACTGCGATTTTCTTAAGACATTTTAAAAATGTCTTTTTCATTTCAGAAATTAACTGGTCTACATTTTTATAATATGCTCGTACTTCTTCACAGACGTTATGACATGCATGAGCCAAACAAGTTAAATGAATAATATTCGGGTATAAAGTTTGAATCGTACTACCCGCTTTCTTCATATACGGAACCGCGTCAGATATAAAAAGCAAAATACTGTCGTATTTTACATTAGTTGACCACAATATATGCATTGCTTTGTCAAATAGCTGGGTAATTGTACTACTATTTACCTTATCTAAATAGTCTGTGTGAAGAATATACAAATTTCCAAGACTTTCTGGTTGTAGAATTCCAACTATTATGTTAGCCACGTTTCGGCATTCTGAATCTGTGGTTTCGTCAATACACACCCATATTTTATGTTCACCTACAGCTTCAAGAATTTTCAACAAAACCTCTTCATAACATTTATCAAAGTATTCTTTTCGTAATGTCGATTCGCATGGAATATTTTTATTGAAATATTTTGATAAAAAAGATCTAAAAACGTCATTATTCAATTTATTCATAGGGATATTTACCGCAACCAACGCGTTACACAAATCGTAATTGAAATCTGACTTAAAGGTATTTTTATTAATGAAAGGCTGAATTTTTATACTATTTTCAATTTTTGCAATCGCATTTTTGTGTTTATTTCTTCCGATATGTTGCTGAATATGGAATTTTTTCTCACTTGACACTTGACGTCACAAATTTTACAATATAAAATTAATCCATCGATTGAAAAAATATTTTCGCCAAATTCTGAAACATACTCTTTCAACTTGGAATTGTGATTTTGTTTAACTTTTGGCATAATTTAAAAAACAGAATAAAATAAACGCGTGGAAAAATTATTGAACGACAATTATTGCGATCGACAAATAAGGGCGGACTGACGAACAATCTTGAATCTACGTATTACCAACATATCTTAATCTTTAAATAGGTGTACGGGTAATTTTATGTCCATATCAAATACTCGATAAGATGATATTGAAAAATATTGCAAATAATAAAACCCATTTGTAGCGATAATACGCAAGCTGTGTATAAAATTTTAAAATCAACTGAAAAATTAAACACAAAATAGGCATTTATAAGTAAAAAGGCAAAAAAAAAAAGATCCATCCTTTAAGAAATTAAATGAAACACATTTTTGTATAAAAATTATTTTTCTATTATGATTAATAAAAGAAAGGCATTTGCCTTCAAATCCGAACCCTAGTTATGATGATATAACTAAATCAAGTGCTACATCGGAAAGCCTGTTTGAAGATTTAAAGTCGGTAATTTTTAAGCATAAAACTCTTCCTTTACGTTTAGACGATTTTTTTTATTACCCGTGTAAATTCCATAATTGGACTTATGAATTTGATAGCACCAACTAATCTTACATTTTTAAATCAAAAAACAGAAAAAAAATAGAAGAATCTGGATCAAAAATAATTTCTGTTAACAATCTAGATGATCAAAATGAAGAAATAATTGAAAATTGGAAAGGTTTAGGTGAATCAAAAAAATGTAAAAAAAAATCAACATATGTGGATAAAGATCCAATGATACAATATTACAATGAAAATAGTAGGACAAAGAGTTCAGTAATAGGAATATTAAAGAATGGATGTATTGCTGAATTAAAAACTATTTATCTTGATAATGTAAATATATCAGTTGTAAACACATGCGCTTTTGATTCATTTGCTCAAATATGGTTTTGTGCATACGTAGACAGCCCCTTCTATGCAGAGTTTGTAGGAAAAAATTCAAAAAATATATTTATGGCATTCGTATCTAATGCTGTGTCTGATGGTGTTAACGCAGAAACTTATAAAACATGAGCTGTGTTATTAAAGCAAATATTCAATGATAATTTATGTAAATCTCAATCAAATGGATCTCTTTATGTATTAAATAAAGCCTGTACTGGCCAATTCATAATAAAAAAAGTCTTTGAACATTTTCCTTCAATTATTTTAACATTCGTATGTCTTATTTGTTTAGATGGACGTTCAAGGGAAGATATAATTGTAATAGTTAATTTACCAACTGACAACTTAATATTTTTACAAAATGTAATGGAGAATTACGAATTTTTACCATCAAAATGTAAAAAATGTGAAATCAGCATGGTACAGAGTCTGGATTATAAAGAAATTTAATTGTTGAACCCATCACTAATCAGAGAAAATTAGAAAATCATCTAGACCTCAACATTAAATTACAGAATATACCCACCATTTTTAAGAAAAAAAAAAGAAATATATTACCTTAGAGATCTTATAAATTTTATTCCACACATTTCAAACAATATAAATGCAATTGGACATTTTATTGCATACTGTTATAGATAGGTAAATAATACTTGGGACAAATATGATGATTTTCAACAAAAAGTGAAAACAGACCAAATACTATTATAAAAAATTGTCAATTTTTAATATACACTAAATAAATAATAAAAAATATAAAAGTAATTTACGATTTCAATATCTATATGTAATGTTTTTAATTTTTTAGTATAAAAACGTTGTTCACATTTATATTATTATATTATTGTATTATATTTATTATGTTCATATATATTGTCAAAAGTTTGACCAATTATAATATGTTTAATATGTTTTGTTTTATCCATTATAATATATAAAAATTATGTTAATATATTTAATAGTTTTAAGTATTATGGTATATGTGCATCGACTTATAAAAAAAAAAAAGATATAATTTACATATATTTTATACTTTAACGTATACTCTAATATTGCACTAATTTGCTTTGATGTTCTAATAAAATAAAATGTTTACCTCAATTGTCTGTGGGTTTTTTACATAAATTATTATGGTTTATGAATACATTGTACTAGAATCGTACAATCAATTATACTATGTTATATTTTGTTTATATATATATTATAGTTAATATTAAACATATAATTATTATTTTATAACAACAAACTTACTTTTACCAATTTAAACATTGTTTCTAAATTCTAAAATGGGGGTGCTACCATTTCCCCAGCACCTCCTAAGAAAAACCTTTGTATCTCAAAAAGTTTAAAAGCACAAATTTCGGGACTTTCAGCACAAATAATGTAATACTATATCAGAAGAGGAAAGATTAATAATATTTAATAGATATTGGAAAGATTTTGATCATACTAGGAAACGAGACTACTTACTATGCTGTATGGAAAGGTATGATGCGAAGAGACAGTATGTTACTCATGTAAGTAAGCGTTTTAATATGTACAAATATTATTTTTCTTTTAATGACACTACCAAAGGTGTTTGCAGAAAGTTTTTATTAAATACATTGAATATAACTGAAAAGTTATTAAGATTTACTAGAGACAATAAAGTTGATTTATTTTTATCGAAGACTGATGACAGAGGTCAAAAATCAGCATATAACAAAACCTCTGAAGAAGTTATAAAAAGTGTTCATACATTTATAAATAAACTACCAGCTGTACCTTCCCACTATTGCAGGAGTTCCTCAACTCAAAAATACATTGGCAGTGAATTTCAGAGTTTGTCAAATGTTTATAGAATCTATGTTGAAGATTGTAAATTAAATAATAATATGACAACAGTTTCAAGTGCAGTATTTCAAAAAATATGGAGAGATAAATATAATACTGGTATACATATTCCTAAAAAAGACAAATGCACCCACTATGAAGCTTACAATAACAGAGAAAATTTAACCAAAGATGAAAATAGGACACAAGAAAATCATCTAAAAGAAAAGTAGTTTACCTATGATGTGTTCAAAAGTGATTAAGAAAGAAGTGGAAAAGATGGATTTCTATGTTGCAGCTTTGATCTCCAAAAAGTATTGAATACACCTGCTGGTAATAGTATGTTATTATATTACTCTAGGAAATTAGCTTACTATAATTTAAGTGTGTATGAAAGTAACTCAAAAGCAGGAATTTGTTATTTGTGGTCAGAGGTTGATGGTCTTAGGGGATCAAATGAAATAAGCAGTATTATATTTTCATATTTGAAATCTGTTGATGAGAGAAGTCCTATTATTCAGGACATAGTTATGTACTGTGATAGTTGTCCTAGGCAAAATAAAAACCATAAAATGATTTCAATGCTACATTATTTTCTTGTAAGATGTTCAAAAAATATCAAAACTATTACTATTAATTATTTACTTCCTGGTCATACCTATATGCCAGTAGACTCAATACATGCATGTATTGAGAAGAACATTAAAAAAAAAAAATTATATGGGCCCCTTCTGAGTGGGCAACAGTCATTAAAAACTCTAGAATAAATACTGGTCCCTATACAACAATTTTTTTTATTTTTTTAAATCTGTTTAAAATTTTTTTTTTAATTTGTCATGGTTATATTACTATTATATTTCTTGTTTTTAAATCAGCAAAAGAAAATGCTTGTAGTTTTTTATACTTTTACAGGATTATTTTGTATCAAGTATTTTAATAGTTATGATTTATTTCTTTTAATTTGTCATAATAATTTTATATTTCTTGTTTTTATATTATTATAATCAGGGCTAGGATTTGTATGCAACAGCATGTTTTTTTTGCGACTTCTGATTATTGATTTTGTCAGTAATGTCTATGAATCACCTCATGATGAGATACATGGTGGTATTTTTATTTTGCATGTTTTTGCATATTTTAGATAAAATGCATATTATTGCATATATTGAATAAAATAAATATTATTGCATATTTCGATTATAAGAATGCGAAAAATTGATATTTTTTAGCATATTTTGTAATTAATATTTCGTATTTAATTCTAGACCTGCTGATTAAAGTATAAAACTTGGTTCTTTTTGTCAAACATAAAATTTATTTTAAATTATTTTTTTTATTTTTTTTTCAATTACATTATAGTAAGTTACATTTTTAAAAATGTATACTTTGTTTTGTAATTGGTAAGTTAACCAATTATTTTCTTATATTTATAGTTAATGAATAAACGATATAACTTTTCAAGATAGGTATATGAATAAATTACATTTATAAATTTAATAAATAATTATGTTGTACGTAAATACATAGCGCTGTTCATTGACTACAAACTAAAAAATTGGTTTTTTTAGAGACTTAAAATACCAAAATTTTTTTAAGTAATTTGCCCTTCATTAGAACTAATATAACAACCCAAAAATATTAAAAAATAAAAATATAAAAAATCATGCATTGTAGGGTTAAGAAAAAAATCCAACTACTGATATATTTCAACAAACAAATATTTTTTTTTAACTATATTTTTGTGTTTATCTTATAAAAATCTAAATGCATATTTTTGCATATTTTGGTAAATGAAATGCATATTTTACAATTTTTTATTGCATACAAATCCTAGCCCTGATTATAATATTTTATAATTATTTTTAAAATTATTAACAATATTAATTGTTTTTTTATAATATTATTAATAAAAGAAATTAAAAATAATTTTGTTTTGATTACTTTCCAACCATTTTAAATAAATTAATATACAAATAATAATATTATTATATAATTATTGTTGACTATTATTGTTATAATAAAACATTGAATATTATAAGTTGTACAGAGGCTTTCAAAAAATTTGTAATGCTAAAAGGGCGTATACCATACGTGTACATTTTTAAAGTATGGGTGTTCGAATATATATGTTATAAAAGGGCGCATACCATGACTACTATCACTTTGAATGATAATAAATATAATTCACATATGTTTAAGCATTTGAATGATAATTGTCATCAAATTATCAAAACACTATTTTGTTCCTCCTAAACAATTTCAATTATGTATACGCCCTTTCAACAAAACACCATCGATATGTATCTAAAAAAATAAAAAAAAATAAGTAATACTAACCACTATTATAAAAAAAAAATTTAATTCAAGATATATGTAACACTAACCTATTTAAACTAACACTAAATTAATTAATCACATTTTATTGTAATATTTCCTATATGGAAATAATAATTATTAATGTAATATTTCCTATACGGAAGTAATAATTATATTGTAAACATTTAATCACATTTATATTATAAACATAATTAATCACATTATATTGTAACCATTATGTAATCAAAAAATATTTTATCACATAATTATTTATTATTTGTAATATTATTATATTGTAAATTTTTAAGTCCTTCATAAAATTACTGTACAATTGAAAATTTGTAATAATGTCATTCTATTAATACTGTAACTTATATTGATTGTAAATTGCTGTAATCATTGTAAAATTGTAAACTTGTAACTAATTGTAAAACTATAACTATAAGGAATTAATTTCTGTTTTTTAAACATAAATTAATTTTTTAGGTAGGGAAGTGTCGCGTCCTGCGTAGTCACACATGAACACTTACATAATAAGGGAGTTCCTGTGAACACTTCTATGGATGGTTACACATATTCTATTTACAATAACTTAGCTAATCAAAACTAAACATAATTATTTAGTTAATCAAAACCACAACCGTGGATAATTTAGATTATTAAATTAAAATAAGTAATAAGAGCGACAGTAACCACATCCTGGATCTGTGCGTCACTGAATATGGGCCGGTCGAGAGATAATTCACAAATACAGAATTCATAGGAAATTATCTTATTTTATTATCAGTTTTCATATACACACACACATTTGCATATATCAGATATAAAAGGGACCCGAAAACAAGGGCAAATCAGACGAGTTTTGGCTATGCTGCACTGAGCACCTTCATGTCAGTGTATGTCATGGTCCGGACTTAGAAATATTTCAAACTATTTTTATAAGTTACAATTGTTAGGACTTAGAATAATTTCTATAATCAAAATTATTTGGACTTAGAATATTTACAAAATTGTAGTTAGAATAATTTTATAAGTTTAATAAATTAAATTATTATAAAGAGTCTTAATTATTCTTCACTACACCTACATCCAAGCGTTGACTGAGACGTTAGCACTGAAATCACGGATCAAACGGTTGGCACTTAACACATAATTTTATTAGAAAATAATAATGTTTTTGGGTGTATTGTGTACGAACTACGAATAGCAAATGTCCAATTGATCATTAGCAGTGTTGTAAAGTATTTGAGTAAATATTTGAAAATTATTACAAATACTTCTAAAAAGTATTTGAGTAATATTCAAATACTTTTTTATAGATAGTATTTGGGTGTTATTTTAAATACTTTATTTTATAAATATTTGAGTAATTACTCAAATATTTTTTAAAAGAATTTTTTACAACACTGTACACAATACAATACACATGAATCAGAAAGACATTACACAAATACGAAACACAAATTACGATAGCTCATATTTTAAACTCATAATAAGTTGTTTGCTGTAGTGCTGTACGCCTGAATATGTATATTATTTTATTCAATATTATCACTTTAACAGTGATGCAAATTAAAATAGCAACCTATCATATGAAATCTAAATTCTACATAATTGAATATATTACATAATACAGGCCATGAAAGGGAATAATAATATTATTATTTTTTTAATGTAATGGAAATAGAATAATGTTTTTTTTTTTTGGTACTTTTAATAATCGTGACCAGTCAAAATATCTCTAGTCAAAAATATCTTCAGTAAAAAATATCTATGGTACAAAATTTCTCCGTTTAAAAATATCTAATAGAAATATTTCTCATAAAACATTAAATAATATTTAAAAATATGTTATTGTAATCATAATATGTTGTTATTATTGTACAAATACTTTATAAAAGTTGTTATTAGTATACAAGTACAGAATAAATTATTATCTCCAATTGTTACGATTTGATCGCCCAAACCACGAATCTTCAAAATAATTGATTATTGAAGTTAATAAGTTCTTCATTTGCAAAAAGGAAGTTGAAAAAATAAGTTCTTCGATGATATGAATAACATTAATTGTTGCAATAAATGCTAATGCAATCAACAATCGTGTTTGCATAGAAAATTCAACGTCATCACTCAAGAGACATATTTGAGGGGAAGCGAAGGAGGCTTTGCCACCTTCCTTATAGCTCGTATTTTTATTTTGAATATCATACATTGATTTATTTAAAAATGTAATATATAAATAATCAAGAATATAAATTACCTGTCTATCATTATAATATGATAATAAGTTCAATAAATGTCAATTTGATCACAGGTATCAATTTTTGTTTATCTTCTTATATCATGAAATTTTTGATTGTGGAACCATAGATATTAATCATATGGATATGGCATTCCTTTATACAGGGTGGGGCAGTGAATCGGGCGATTTAAAAATAAATACGGAAAGCCCTGTAATTGATATGTGCATACTACAACTATAAAATTATGTTCACCATAAATAAGCGTTTAGTTATCATGAATCGTTGGACTGCAGAACGACGTGCGTTCGCTGTAAAAGCGTTTTATCTAAACAGCTCTAGTTTCGTGGTAGCGCAGCGTGTTTTCCGCGCTCATTTCGGCATTAATCGTAATCACCCAGTGCCGTCGGCCCACGCAATAAAATTATGGGTGAACAATTTTGAACAGAGTGGCACAACAATTAAAAGAAGAGGTGGAAGAAAACGAAATATTCGAACTCGAGAGAATATTGAACGAGTAAGAGAAGCAATTGGAAGAAGCCCCCGTCGGTCGGCACGTCGTCATAGCGCTACACTCGGATTATCTAACCGAACCGTTAGGAGAATTTTACATGATGATCTTCATCATCATCCGTACAAAATTCAAGTGGTTCAAGCTCTAAATGAAAATGATTATGTTAGTCGAAGAAGTTTTTGTGAACAATTTTTAGCTTTGATTAATGAAAATGAAGATATTGTCCACAACTTATGGATGAGTGACGAGGCTCATTTTCATCTATCCGGATACGCCAATAAGCAAAACTTTAGGTACTGGAGTGACACAAACCCTCGTCAACTTCATCAGAGACCACTGCATTCCTCTAAAGTAACGGTTTGGTGCGCTTTATCTTCTTCAGGAATCATAGGGCCGTATTTTTTTGAGAACGAACGTGGAGAGGCAGTTACCGTAAATTCAGAGCGATATTCACAGATGTTGCAAAATTTTTTTATTCCACAAATTGCTCAATATGGAGTGACTGGATTTTTTCAACAAAATGGGGCTACGAGTCATACAGCTAGAGTGAGCATGAATATTTTAAAAGATTTGTTTCCGAACCGCATAATTTCTCTAAATGGAAATATTCTATGGCCTCCACGTTCGCCTGATTTAACGGTCTGTGATTTTTTTCTGTGGGGGGTATATCAAAAGTAGAGTATACCAAACACCACTAAGGACACTTGATTATCTTAAACCAGGGGTCCTCACTAGGATTTCTGAGAGAGCCAAATAGTTCATATCAAATTTTCATTAGGGCCGCAAGTACAAATTGTACAGTTTAGTCAGGGCCTAAACCTAAACGGTATAGGTTAGTTACAAAATATATTTTTCTTATTATTATAATACACTATGAAGTGGCGTTAAATAACTTACAAACAATATGATTATAACATAAGTTTATTACATCAAAAAAATTAACATTTAGCATATAAAAAAGTAGGGAAATGTCTTTTACTTAATTTCATGTCTTGGCCTACTTGAATTTATTAATTCGTTGAAGTCGAATGGCGAAATCTTTCACAACTCTCTAATATGGCATCTATGTTGCAGGTTGAGAAGAAACTGAAATTCTCAAAATGTTGTCAACGTTCTCACTTGTTAACCTGGATCTGTACTTGTTTTTTATGAATTTCAGCTTACTGAATGTAGATTCACAGACATACGTAGATGCAAAAACACACAAAATCTTCTGAGTACAGTCAATTAAGTTAGGAAATTTGTCCTTTTCAACTGCTTTCCAGAATTCGTAGTGAGCATTATTCTTCTTTTTTTCTTCAAAAACACTTTTGAGCTCCGTATCATGCTGAAGATCAATTAACTCATTTTTCAAATCCCTAGCTTCGTATCCAAAAACAGAAAGATGAGCTATATTTACTGTTGTAATTGACCATGGGTTTTCCACCAAGCGAAATGGTTCTTGATACTTCCTAAAATCACTAAACCTCAAAGACATTTCGTTCTTTAGATCTGTCAACAGCTTTATTAAATCAGAAAAATCTTGACTTTCATCTGGATTTTCATCAAACAAAGTTTTAACAGAAGGAAAGCTGAAATAATCACTGTTTGACAATTCTTCGATATACATATAGAGTTTTTGTTCCTGTGAAAACACAATACTAATCATTTTCGTTACAATGTTATTGTAGTGTCCTTGCAATCGAGTCAGTGTTTCATTCATAATGCCCATTGTATCAGTGAGAAACGCTACTTTGAGCCACCAACTAAAATCATAAACATCAGGATACTCTTTTTCCTTTGTAACTAAAAACAGAGTAATCTCATGACGAATACTGAAGAAACGTTCCAAAACTTTACCCTTACTCAGCCATCTCACTTCTGTATGGTAAAGCACGTCCCCGTATTGTGATATAAGTTCTTTCAAAAACTCTTGGAACGTTCTGTGGTTCAGTTCATTTGACCTTATAAAATTCACGATCTTTACAACTTGTTTCATAACACAGCTGAAATTTTCACTAAATTTAACAGCTAAGCTTTCTTGGTGTATAATACAATGAAAGCTTAATAAATTATCGTTTTCCAAATGTTTTTTCAACAACTGAACGAACCCTATATTCCGGCCTAACATTGATGGGCAACCATCAGTACACACAGAAAAAACCTTTTTCAAATTCTCTTTAAAAAAATTTACTATTGTGTTCAAATAATCAACACCTCGAGTTTGTCCAGTCATGGGAATCATGCCCAAAAAATTTTCTTTAACAACAAAATCCTTGGATACATATTTAACGAACAATAGTAATTGAGAAATTGACGTTATGTCAGTGGATGAATCGAGTGCAAGACTAAAACATTTGCTTTGCTGAAGTTCATCGGTAATGTTAAGTGCAATATTTGCTGCTAAGTCTTGTGACCGTCTCATGCAAGTTGAGTCAGACAGCTGAAGTTTAGAAACTGCATCTAATATTTGCTTACTATTAGGTAAGTGTGAAAACAAAGTTTTACAAACGGTGACAACACACTCTTTTACAATTTCTGCATCAGAAAACGGCTTCATCGTTTGTGCTAAAATTTCTGTTACTTGGTAGGATGCTTTTGTAGTAAGCTCATTCTTGTTCATTGCATTTAAAAGGGTACTACGTTCACAAGCAAAGGACTTTTTCAATGATTGCAATTTTTCCTCTCGGATCTTAGATTTTTTCGAGAATTTTTCTTCAAACTGTGAATGAATTGAAGTGTAGTGTCTGTTCAAATTATAACGTTTGTTTCCATGTGCCGTTTCACGACATAGGGCAGTTCCTTCTTTCTTACCTTTTGTAAAAAAGAAATCTCCCTCCCACTCAGCTTGAAATGCACGGTTTTCATCCTCAAGTTTTCGTTTCCGCTCTTTTGAGTACACTCCCGCCATATTTAATTACAAAATTCAATCACTGAATTAAGTGTTATGTTCGTAAAATAATTTGTTCAATTGATAAAGTTAGCCGCACTAAAATCACATTAATACTGGTTCAAATTATACATGTTTGCACTGAGCTAGATAAAACTCTCCACTGATGACAAACAGTAAAGATAAGACTGACGACCGAGCAATCGTCGAGGTCACATATTTCAATTGTTGTTCGAGGCGTTCTGGAAATTACTGATAATAATAGACAATCATTTGATAATTGCCACCCGTACATAAACTGGTTGTATAAATATAAAATATATACTGGAACCTATTTATAAAATATTGAATATTTTTTCAAAAAAATATTTGTTTCAATAACCCTAAAATTTATGTAGGTAAACTATCCTTAACAGTCAGTCTAAGAGCCGCAAAAAAACGTTCCGAGGGTCGCATGCGGCCTGCGGGCCGTGTAGTGAGGATCGCTGTCTTAAACAAAGAATACGAGATGAGGTGACACAAATCTCACCGGAAATTCTGCGAAACGTCATGACCAGTTTTCAAAGACGCCTTCACGAATGCTTGCTTCGAAATGGACGCCATCTTGCAGACATCATTTATAAAAATTAAATAACAAATTAACACTTCTTTAATGATATTTTATATACTTTCAGGTTATATAAATATATTTCTTAAAAAAAATACTTGTTGGGTTTTTATAATTATTTTAAAATCGCCCGATTCACTGCCCCACCCTGTACATTCTACATACACCGTTTAGGCCAACATAACGGAGAGAGAAACGATGGTTCTCACTCGCACACATCTTCTGTGTGACAAGGAAAGTAAAACTCTTGTAAGAGATAGAAAACATAATATATACAGATAATTGATATGATATTATTATTATTATAGATATTAAACATAGTTTAATATCTACATAAATATTAGTTAAATATCTATGAATATCTATGATTATTATTGTTCGCTCCAATACAGGCAGATAGTATGACGTAACATTTGTTATCAACACATCATTTTTATCAATTGGATCCAAACATTCCTATCAAAATATTTTATAATATAGTATACTATATACGTTTAGGCAGGCTTAATAGATGGTTCCTGATTGAATTTGAAGTTTGTTTAAATAAATATTCATTTTTTAAACATTATTATTAATTTAATTGTATAACTACCTATTTAACTATATAATGGCTGGAAATCACGTTTTACCGTTTTCGTCTATTTCGGAGTATTTTAAAGACAATATAAAACAATTAAAAAGAGGTGAAATTGCTTATAAAGATGGTCATGTTTTGAAGTTTCAAGCCGATTTAGATTTAAACGTAATTATAGGAGAAATCAAACCATGTATGAAGAATGATAAATATAAGGTAAAGATGGTGTTAAATGATAGTTCTATAGTTGAGGCAGAATATACATGCCCTCGTGGCCAAGTAGTTTGCCACCATATAGCTGCCCTAGCACTTTATACTCAGTATAATCTTAGCTCTACAGACAAATCTTGTTCATGGAATGTTAGAAAAAGTAACATATGTGATGAAGTAAAAACTATCAGTCAGATTTATGGTGGTTTTGTTAGCCCTTCTACTATTATTTCAGATGAAGATTTTGCTACTTTCAAACATAATTTGAATAATTTATCTACCCCAGTTGGTTTTTCTTGGTTATTAAGACCTGAACCAGAACATATAGAATCAAATGAATCTTTAAAATTTCAATTAAGTTCTATAGAAAGTGTAGTAAATAAAGATGTTTGTAAACAATTAGTAAAAGCAGGACATTTTTAAGCAGTAAGAAGTTATATAAATGATAGTTGTTTTATTACTGATAGTATTGTTTTAACCCTTTGCCGACCAACGGGACTTTTGAGTCCGCTGTGTATTTTATCCATTTAAACATAGGTAAAATAAATTAAGTACTATCTGACCATAGTGACTTATAAGTCACTCCATTTTTAATCAATAATGTTCCCGAAAATTTTCTGTGAAATCAATAGATGGCGTAAAATATATCACATAATAAAATAAATATAGTTTAGCCCATAAAATAAATATCGATATTTATATAAATAGCCACAGCGCGAACCAGTATAGATAAGCAATGGGTTTTATTATTATTCTTTTCGTTATAATCCCGAGAAACAGAACGTACCATTGAATATCATTATTATTGTGTATAAATATGTGTTTATTGACAATAATCACAACGGACTTTGAAGTCCCTATGGTCTATTGCGACATTTTTATAGTTTTGACGAATATTCTCAGTCAAGCACTCGCGCGCCAAGTATTTTGTTTATACGCATGCTATTTTTTTCGCTCTTAAGTGTTGTTTGTTCATTTATTAATTATTATTTACTCGTTAATTTTTTTAATTTATTTAGTTGGTGAAATGAATAAATTTACAAAATTAAACGATCGTGAGATCGAAGATATAAATCAAAAAAATGGTGGCATAGATTGTTTTGGGGTGTTATTGATATTATATTTGTCAATTCATTTGTTATTAATAACAAGCTTAGTGAATCAAAATTAACTGTTCTTCAGTTTCGAAGAGCAGTTGCCCAAGGACTAATAACACAAGGTAAATGTGGCCTAAAAAGAACAACGGATATATCTCCAGGGACTTCAAAAGGTAGACCATGTCTACAACCAAGAAGGGGCAAACAGTTGTTTTCAACAACTTCAGATGTGAGGTTATGGAACTTAGGGGCCCACTGGTTAAAATTTAGTAAAACGAGTGGTAGATGTGAAGTGTGCAGCAAAAATAATATAAAATCTAAACCATATACTAAATGTTCTACTTGTAATATTTTTTTATGTTCAAATGAAAAGAAACCATGTTTTAATGAATATCATTCAAAATAATGTGTTCATTTTTAATATTATAATTATTATTATTTTTTTTTTGTACATTACTATTATGTTTATATGTTTTTAATAAAATTCTTATTATATGATAAATTATGAATTTAACATTTATAATATTAAACATAGTAACCACTCAATGTTCTTAATATTAGTCTGCTATATAAAAAAATTAACCATTTAGTTTTTGATACTATAACTATTTTCTTTAAGTTTATATTGTTGTTAATTTGAAACATGAATTATATACATATTTAAATGGTCATTATATTTTTAATTAATTAATTAATTAAATTTTAACTAATTATTACTTATTTATCATAGGGAATAAGAAAATAGTAGTGTCGTAACGGACCATAGGGACTTTTAAGTATAGTCCTTAAATGACCAATGGGACTTATTTGTCCCACTCCTTAAAAAAATATTAAAAAACCTCCAATTTCAAATTTCTTAATTTCTAAATTCATCAAAAAAAATAATAATTTATAAAGGTGCAAAAAAAAAATCAAATTTCTATCACCATTTAATGTTGGTCTACAAAGGGTTACAAATTTCTGAAATAACTACCGGTCAAAATAAAACTGAACTGTGGCATTATTACCGTAAAAATAGATTAACTGCAAGTCATTTTGGTCAAATATTATCTGCTTGCCAAAAAAATAAATTTTCAAAATCTTTTTTGAAATCACTAAAGAATGATACTAATTTAAGTGGGATACATGCTATTCAATGGGGTTTAACAAATGAAAAATCAGGTATAAGAGTTTTAGAAAAAGAACAAAATGTAAATGTTGTACCAACTGTGTTATGGTTAGCGAACAATGGATTTTTAGGAGCATCTCCAGATGGCTTAGTAAATTCTGATTATATTGTAGAGATAAAATGTTCATGGAAGTTCAGAAATAAAGCATTAGATATTAAACTTATAAACGATCACAGTTATATAGTATATATACAAAATGATTCTGTTCTTATTAACAAAAAGCACTTTTATTGGCATCAGATTCAAGGACAACTATATTTAACTAACCGCAAATTGTGTTACCTAGTTATTTGGACACCTAATCAAACAATGATTACCGAAGTTGAAAAGGATACAGACTGGTTTATTAATCTTAAAGTATTAGAACAATTTTTTATTGAGAAGTTCATACCTTTTCTTATTGGAAATTAAATATCCATATCATTAGTATATACACTTATAGATTATTTATAATATAAAAGAATTAAACACAAAAATTATAGTAAAAATATACTTAGGTACATGTTGTGTCTATAATTAAAAAATATTGAATTTTACATAATATAATTAAATTAATTTATACTTTTTACATTTTATCTTGGACTTCTTGAATAAGTGGATGTTGTAAATTTGTAAGTGCAGCAATAACTTTAAAAATTTATTCTGCTTGTTTCAACATTTTAGAAGGAATGAAGTTTAAAATTGAATAACATTTTATCCGTTGTATCGCTCTTTCAACGTGGATCCTTGCTTTAGCTATTGCTTCAGTTTGTAACACTTGTTCAGGTGTAAACTGAGGAGTATCTAAAAAGGGAGGTAAATTTAAAGATACTCCAGGGGGTAATATATCTCTTATTAAAAAACCTTTGTCAGCTAAAATAAGATCTCCAGGAACTAATTGATCTAAAAGCCCACTTTTTAATGTTATTAATTTTATCAGAAGTAGAACCTGGAAATAAGCTGCTAACAAAAGTAACTACACCATTTGGTGAAATTCCCAAAAGAACTTTCCAAGTATTTCTATGTTTGTAATTGCTATAAGTATTTCTTTGTTGTTCATAGATTGCCTTGACACAGATGTATATATTTCTGTACAGTCTATAATGATTCGGCAGTTCAAAAAAGGCTTAAAACAATTAGGTAAACATGTTTGGTTTTTGTGTCTAGATGGAATTTTATTCATGCACTGTAAAAACAGTACATTATGTAAAACATTGATCCAAGTTATTACAATGTTAGTAATAGTGCCATTACTACACTTGAATCTTGTAGCCAAGTCAAAATGTGGAAAATTGTGTCTTAATTTCATAAGAGTTATAAGTAGTTGATCTTTTCTATTTATACTCTCAACTTTCCACTGGAAATGGTAGTGAATTTCCGCATTTTTCAATAAATTATACAAACACATAAATATTTCATTATTAGGTAAGCCAGTATAAGATTGTAACAGTTCGTTGTTTTGACTCAAGTTTTCATAATTAAATGAAACACTTAAATGGCTTAACTTTAATTGCATAGTTTCATTTTCTTTTTTGAGGTAATAGTTCTCAGATTCTTGAATAATTGATGTTATGTGTGGAATATCAACCGTATGTGAACTATTAAACACAAAATATGTATTATAATGTGAGTTTAAACAGTATCTATTTTGGAATATTTTAATATTTACCTAATAACTGATTTACATTTTATTGACAGATCTAGAACATCTTCATGAACAACTACATCATCATTTCGAATAACCTCATAATCCATTGAGTTTGAATCATTTGGTTTTTGTGGTATGGGTTCTATCGGAATTATTTCTTTAGACATTTTTTTCCTAGTTTTTTTTTCTGGAGTCAAATGATGTGAGGCAAAGTGTTTAGAGCGATGAGGCAAGATGGTTGGTCCATTCTGTTTTTTATTATCCTCAAAATGGCAACTACAAATCCTAGCACCTGCTTTTGGATCATCAGTTAATAAATAATAAAAAAACATACTATTATTCAATAATAGATCATAAAATCAAAATAATATAATTTAATTTCATGAAAGAGCTAAGCATAGCAATTTTTTTACAACAAACCTGAGCAACTTTAACCAGCTTTTTTTAACTTTGGCATTTTTAGGAATTCTAAAAAATTTACAGCCATCCCTTTTATTATAGTGATTGCAACCATAAGCCCAGCACATAACCATTTTAGCTATAATCAAATAAAACAGCAAAAGCAAAATAAGCAAAAAGAAAAATTTAAGTTATGAGTATCTGAGTTTTTAATTAAATTCATGCAAGAGCAGTATTTACTATTAATAATATTTAGTATTAACTAACTGATGTGCATAGTTCACCAGCCCTAACTATTAAAAACTATTTAAAGCTGCCAAATTTATTTACTAAAATTGATTTTCAAAGTGAAATGAATCGTGTACACTGTACCGCAGCTCCAAAATATGCCCTGTACGGCACTGGTAAGTAGTACTAATAATTCATTACATTTTAATCTTGTGTAGGGTTAAATAATAATTAATATATATTTTATGATCTTACCTCATGTTATTGTTATAATTTTAAATATTTAGTAGAACGTCTTGAACTTTTAAACTAAAAAAGTAAAAATTACAAATTGTATATAAGGCTTAGATTACACTGAGCGATTTTACACGCTGCGTGTCGGCGATTAAAGTCGCGCACGTATGAGCGTGTAGCGACTTGTTCGATTACATTGAGCGATTAAATTCGCTCGCTCGCTAGTCGCGCACACGCATTCATGTGATACACTTGACACAAGTAGTTGTCATTAATATAGATAATTCATTCGTTTTCTTTTATATTAAATATTTTAAAATTTATGATGAAGTGGAATTGTAATAAAATTGTCGACTTTTTAAAAATTTACGAACAGTATCCATTACTGTGGAACATAAAACATAAGGACTATTTGAACATAAAATTAAAAGACGAAATATTTAAAAAGCTGTATGCAGACCTCGAGACTGAAGGATTGGTAATGGGAATAGATGAAAAGCAACTGAAGGCAAAAATAAAAATTTAAAAGATGTTTATAGAAATGAGCTTGCAAAAATCGAAAAAAGTAAAAAAAGTGGAAGTGGAACAGACGAAATATATTCTCCAAGACTTACGTGGTTCAACTCTGCCAACTTTTTTCGTGAAGTTTTATCAACAAGACACAGCCAGTCAAATTTGGTAAGTTTGAATATTATATACTATAATAATATTGTTAGTGTTATAAATTAATAACTAATACCAATATTCAAAGTATGCAGAAACTATTTCCTATTTAAAATTAGTATATAATGTGCAATGATAAATATTTCATAATGAACAAAACTCAGACAATATAAATATTTTGTTTAATTTTATAGATATAAATGTAACGTAAATGAATAGTCTTGAATATAATAATTATTTGGCATTGGTTATAAATTAATAATTATTGATTTTTATACTTTTTCTTGTATTAAAAAAAGTTGGTGTAATTAAAATGATAAAAGTTCACAAAATTCACAAAATGTAAAGTGAAAAATTATTTTATGACACTAATTTTATGTTACATTGATATACAATTCACTTTTTGTAGCTATAAGTGATACAGATTAATTTATTATCAGTACTATAGACTATAGAGTCATGAAAACCTATGTAATAACTTGGTG
>NW_020272876.1:53030-86791 GCF_003268045.1 Sipha flava
AGGTAGCTCTTTTATCATTGGCGGCGATTTTAACTCGAAACATATCAGTTGGGGTAGTCGATACACGAACACGCGTGGACGAATACTACACAATTCTATTTTTAATAACAATATCACTTTTATTTCTCCTGATGCGCCCACCTATTGGCCACCCCAAGCGAATAGACTACCTGATATATTAGATTTTTTCTTAAAAAAAAATTCCGAGACATCTCAATACACACATTAAAAACTTAAATGAGCTATCTAGTGATCATACTCCAGTACTTCTAACCTGTGGGGCAGTACCAGAACTCAACACCAGACAGACTTTCAGCTCTGGTCCCACTGATTGGGATCAGTTTCAACATAATTTAGATAAACAAATATCACTAAACATCCCATTAAAAATGCACGCTCAAATAAATAACGCAGTCAACCAATTAACTACTGTCATTCAAAACTCAATCTCTTCGTCCTCATCTTCAGTTACTCCAAATCCTTCAAATCAAAAGAAAAAATTGAACACACTTCCAATCTATATTATAGAACTAATAAAAGCCAAGCGTAGAGCTAGAGCTACCTGGCAAAACTCAAGATACCCAATTGACAAAATCGTATTTAACCAGCTAACAAATACTCTAAAAACTGAACTATCCAAACATAGATCCACTAAATTTGAATTGCATCTACAATCTCTAACTCCATCTGATGACTCAATCTGGCGTACCACCAAAGCATTAATAAACCAACATGACACTATACCTCCACTTGTATGCCCAAACAACGAATTAGCAACATCCGACATTGAAAAAGCAAATATCTTTGGAAACCAGCTATCTGAAACTTTCACTCCACATCCTCCCACTCTAATAAACAGTAATCATGAAAACACAGTTCATTCTTTTTTGTATGCATCACTACCAACATCGCTACCAGCCAAACCAATTACACCATCTGAAATACTCTCAACAATTAACAAGTTACACTCAAAAAAATCCCCAGGTCACGATTTAATCACAAATAAAATAGCTAAACATCTTACAAAAAAATCAATACTTCTGTTAACCCATATTTTCAATGCCATGCTGAGACTATCACATTTCCCTCCAACATGGAAACACTCAATTATCGTCATGATTTCCAAATCAAACAAACCCAAGCAATTAGTTACATCCTATCGACCAATTAGCCTGTTACCTATATTGGGTAAATTATTTGAGAAACTACTATTAAAACGTATTACAACCATTATCCACGAAAATAACATACTACCAGCAACTCAATTCGGTTTCCGTACTAAACATAACACTATCCACCAAATACACAGAATAACTGATCACATATCTACCTCTTTTGAGAAAAAACAATTCTGTCCAGGAGTCTTCTTCGATATCTCCCAAGCATTCGACCGAGTGTGGCATGATGGCCTACTCTTTAAGCTCAAACATTTTCTACTTGCACCTTACTATCTCATCTTAAAATCCTACTTAGAAAACAGATCATTCTCCGTACGTATTAATAACAGCATCTCCATCTCACACTCAATTGAAGCTGGTGTCCCTCAAGGAAGTGATTTATCACCCTTACTTTACAACGTCTACACTTTGGACATTCCATCAACCAACAATACTATTCTTGCAACTTACGCCGACGATACGGCAATCCTAGTTTCGAGCTCTGATGCAAATATATGTAGCTTCTGAATATATACAATTCCACTTAAATCTCATAACTACCTGGGCCAACAATTGGAGGATAAAAATCAATGAGACTAAATCGGTACAAGTTAATTTTACATTAAGACGTAACGAAATTCCTCCTCTTATTCTAAATGGCACATGTATCCCAATCCAATCTTCGACAAAGTACCTGGGCATAATTTTAGACAAAAGATTGACATGGTCACACCACACAAAATCTAAACGTAAACAAACAAATATCCGGCTACATTTACTTCGTCCCATCCTTAAATCTAAAATCAGCCTAGCGATTAAAATGCTCATATACAAAAGTTTAATCAGACCAGTTTGGTCCTACGGGATACAAATATGGGGACCTGCCAAACCATCTAACATTAGACCATTACAATCTTTCCAATCAATAGCTCTAAGAATCATCACAAATGCCCCCTGGTACTTAACAAATCAAAATCTTCAAAAAGACCTTTAACTACCAACTGTCAAAGAACTAGCAACTAAACATTACAAAAAATTCCACAACAAACTAAAAGATCACCCTAATCCACTAATTCATCAAATGTCCACCACAACAATTCCAAATAATATCACTCGTCGCCTTAACAGGGACTGGCCTTGTGACCTACTAGATCCTGTGTTATTGTAATACGGGTGTTAATAAAAAAAAAAAAAATTTTAAATACCAAATAGTAAGTAATATTGTAGGTGTGGCCAGTGGGCCACTTCCTATTCAAGTTTTCATATCACTGTTGTACTTTTATTATCATAATTGCTTATTGTGTAACACTTCACAGATTGTAATTTTCTATACCAATAAAAAAAAAAAAAGAAAAAAAAAGAAGATAATACTTCAAAACGTTCTCATAGTTAAATGCTTTAAAAAGAATAACGTTTTTTTGTTTTACATGCTTTTCTTTTTTCCGAAATGAGATATGAATTGAACGGAACTGAAATACAGAAATTAAAATTCCCCGGAATATCATCATGTTTAAAAGGATACTGTTCCTATACCTCAAATGACCTGTATGAGTTGCATAACGTCGGATGGAATATGAACAACGAACAAATTTCGTGTATAACGTTTATTTTTCCGGATGCATTCCTTTAAAATATTTATTCGGATTTTTTGAAGATTATATAAAAATTTTACTCAATTGTTATCAACAACTGGTTTTCAATCGATCTTCGACCAATTACGACGCATTGCATGTCACAGACATTGCCGTTAGTGAAAATATTGAAAAAAATAAAAAGGTAAAAATCGAATTGAGTAAAGTTTTATGGAAAATGCCAATCGTTAGAGTAAACGATAAAGAAAAATTGAAATTATTAAAAGTTTTGAACTCTCGTGAACCGTTGCCGTGTGCTTTTAGAAATTTTGACCTCTATGAGTGCCCTGTTCTACCTCAAAATACTTCGTATTCGTGGACGGTGAAATCTAGTAGTGTAAAATCATCGACAGTCGACTTTCGAGTAGTGGTGTCACTAATATCCGGATTCCAATACTATTAGCCTGCCATTCACGATAGGATTTGTTGACGGATTTGTTCCTCGAAAGATCAAGTCCGCTGGTAAATCCGCTCATGTGTGGTGATCACCGGATGGAATCCGTATGGTAATAAAAATCCGACGGAATAAGTCCTACGGATCAAATCTTTGGTCGGCCACTAATTTACAAGGACCGGATCCTACAGAATAAATATAGATAGTGAACTCACGTTATCGCCTATTCTTCTTATCAACAATATTACCAAAATTCGAATTTGTTATCAGCTGTAGTCGTTTATTTCAAATAAATAAATAATTTGAAATTTTGTTCTTAGTTTTATTACTATTGCAGCAGTTTTTAGTTAAGTTTTACTTATAAGTTACTTAAATTATATTATGGAGTGGAACAGGTCTGTCTTAAGTGATTTCATTGATCACTACAAATCCAAAGAGTGTCTCTGGAAAATTAACACAGAACAATATAAAAATAAAAATTTAAAAAACAAAACTTATACTGAGTTAGTAGATCAATTAAAATATAATGGACTGAAAGAGTAAATGTGAAGATAGTCAAAGATAAAATACAAAATATTCAAAGAGCAGTCAGGAAAGAAAGGGCCAAAGTTGAAAATTCTAAACGATCTGGTAAAGGGTCTGATGACATTTATACACCATCATTGTGGTAAGTTTATAATTATGATAAATCGATTTTTAAGTTTTAGATATATAATATATAGTTTGTTAAAAAAACTAATAATTGTTACATTGTATTGTTACATTTTTACTTATTACAGTGGTCACCGCTTAATGTAATCACGGTTAATGTTATCAGTCGTTTATTGTTATCGAAAAGTATAAGTACGGGCCGGAAGTATACTTATTTGTATAAATTATGATGGCTATTGTAATCAATACGCCGCATAATATTATCAGTTTGAGGTCATAAAATCATAATTTTGTAACATACAATCAAAGTTTTCGTCGAATGTCTCGAATATAAATGTCTATACTATTATTTATTTACCGTATATTTATCTACCTTTCGTTCGTATAGCATTAAGACAGTACCGTCGCTGTCTGTCGACCAGTATCGCGTTTGTATGCATCGTGTCGCGTGTGAGTAAAAATTAGTGAAAAACGAAAAAGAAATGACCTAACAATTTATGAAAAAATTTCAATACTACAACGTTACAACAATTTACCAAAAATGGGACAACGAGAAGCAGCTATAAAACTACAAATTTCGGAACCATTATTGTGTAAATTATTAAAAAAACGAATTGAAATAGAAAATTCAGCAACATTTAATAAAAATCCAAACATAAAGAGTATACGCAGTGGGAAAGAAGAACAGGTTGAATCAGCATTATCATTATGGTTTATTAATGTTAGAAAAAATTATGCATGCATTAATGGTTCAATATTGCTTCATAAAGCTGTAGAGCTTGCAAAAAAATGGGTATAGAAAATTTTATTGCCTCAGAAAGATGGTTTCATCAATAAAATAATTATATTTTTAATAACTATGTATTATGATTACAAAATTTGATGTAACACTACATTATTTATTTAACGTAGGTTTTATTATTATTTATAACTTCCGTTTAATGTTATCAATCGGATTATGTTATCAGTAATGTCCCGTACCAAAGTGATTACATTAAGCGGCGATCACTGTAATTGTAAACATGGTAAAAGGTACCTATCCAAATAATTTTAATTTCCAAATTTCTAACAATCAATATGTATCACAAACTATAAAATTCTATTTAATAATTACCTAATACAAGTATAATAGATATATAATATTATGTTATTTAGGTACTATGAACTATTGTCATTTGCAAATGACATGGATCCCCTTCCATCAGTGAATAATTTAGATTCACCACATCTCGAAGATTATAACACTGAGTATGTCGAAAATGATGAAAATGAAAGTATAGCTGTATTTAATTGCAATGATACACTTGAAAAAACTGAGACTGACAAGGATGGCAAAGAAAGTACAAATCAGGTAAATTATGTCAAACATGAAACATAATGTATTCAAGGCTGAGCAAATGAACTCATTTTTTTTGTCTTGCTAGAATTACAAATAAAAAAAAAAATCATTATTTATTTTAAAATCAATACATTCATCACTCTGTTCAGAATCTAAAATTTAACTCATTGAGATTAAGTATTAGGTAAATAAAATATAAAAAATAGAAGTTAACATAATTAATTCATCACATTTACTTTATTATTTAAATTTGTTATAACATAATTGTGTATGTAAAAGGTATTTTTATTAGATAATATCCTATATAGCTTTAAACGCTTCCTTGGCTGGAATTTTTAATCTAAAATTAATTAAAACAATACATTTTTTCATGCTTTTCCTATTCTTATCATCTCATCTTGCCATGATATTTTGCCTTTTTCATTAAAGAATTTCAAATACTCCTCTCTGTTCATTTTTGCTATGGTTGAACTGTTCTTTATGCTATTTGTTTGTAATGAAATAATTGTTTCATCAATATTGTTAATTTCTTGCCTCCATGTACCTGGTTCTATTTCATGAGTTTCAACATTTTCACTGTCAAAGGATGTTTGTTTTATGTAGGAAGAACTATTCTTCAATAAAAAATTATGTAAAACACAAATTGTTAGAACAATGTAGTTGATGTCATATGTATTTATATTAATACTTGTAAGTAAAATTCTAAACATGGGCGAATAGGCCAATCGGGAAATCGGGATTTTCCCGGTAGGCCCCCATCAATATTATGCTCAGAGGCCCCAACCCCGAAAAAAAAAAATTAATTTTTATGAGACTGTAAAATAATACCGGCAGGCGGCTGCGTATTTGTAATTTTTGTTTATACCATATTCCATTTGCTATTAGGGGCCTCTGTATAATACGCGTTGATACCCGTATAAATGTATAATAGGTACCTACTACCTATTTTGTTGTATTTACTATCATGCTACTAAAACTAAATAATGTATAAATTGTAAATATAAATAAATATGTTCGTTGTTCAAAATATGACAAAAATAAACAACCATAATAATAAATAATAATCAATAGGTAAGTATATATAAATATAAATTACATTTTCCATGAGTGATAACTATAACTACTTATGACGTATCTGGTATTTACGTTTATATAAATATATTGTATCTTAATAAATTTGACTTGTTCTATTTTTAAACAATGATTATCAATATTCAATGTGGATGTTGATAATAATATCATATAACTGTTTTATTCTTACTCTATGCCAGTATGCCCTATGGTATAAACCGATTATTCATTTTATCAAGTGTTATTTTTATTTTACTTTTTGGCTTTCAATTGTAGTCGTGTCTTTTAAGTTTTTGTTAATTGTGTTTTAATTTATTAAATAATATAAATTATACTACAATAATGTCTAAACGAAAATTTGAAAGTGGAGCTTCAAAAAGAAAAAGAATGAATCAACATTTGTTTGCGCCGAGAGCATAAAATAATATTACGCGCGCCTCGGACGCTGATTTGTCGTGTAAAGCTATGGTTTCCTAGAAAAGCGGTGCCGTTATCTAGCGACCGCCATTTTACGGTTAAACCTAACGGCCGTCTTTACGGTGACCAAACTGTGGTTTCCTAGAAACTGGTGCGACCGCATTCAATTGTAGTTAATCAGTACTTACTCGAGCGGTAGGTCGTGCACTGGTGGAAAATGGACGATCTGGACATAGCTTTATTGGTGTGTTTGGAGGATGAAGAGTCATCAGAAGATGAAAAAATAGTTCGGAGGAAAGTGTGATGTTCAAATATCGTGATACCAAGGGTGCATTTAAAATTTTAATATGTCACCTGGGCTTGTCTATACTCTTTATATTTTATATTGTATAAAGCTTCATTATCTTTTACAAAATCAATTAATAGTTCATCATTTTCGCTCGTCCAAGTCGCGTTTCCACTCATTTTATTAAATAAATGTTCACCGCTACACGCGAAAAAACGTTGAACAACTGTTTATCACCGCTATGACGGCCGTCATGCAACTGACAGCACCGCTATTTGACGTTACGGTGACACTCAACGTACTCTAGGAAACCTACTCCGATGTTATTTATAGAAAACGTATGAGTGACGTCACCCAACGCTATATTACGGCCGCTAGATAACGGCACCGCTTTTCTAGGAAACCATAGCTTAAGGTGCGTATAAATGTCGTGTGTGTACTTAAAAATTAGAATAAATGATACACAAAACACAACTAAAAATGGTAACTAAATATTTAATGTATTGCTGGTAACAAAATGGTAAAATAGTATATATAAAACTCACAGCAACACAAAAATAAATAGTAAAATCTAAATAATTGCCTGTTTGGCACAACAATATAATATGGATAAAATTGAAATAAATAAAATAAATAAATAACAAACAATAATATAATAATAAAATAAATAGCAAATAAATATATAAATCACGGCCCTTTTGGCCCAACAATAATAATTTAATTAATTTGAATAAATAGGTAACTAATAAATAAGTAAAAAGAACTCACAATTTTGTCGGTGCGTAGAACTGGCCAACCGCTACCTAAAAGCTATACTTAAATCTACAATTATAATAAAAAAATAGTGGCGATTAGCGCACACACAATAATTGTTAATACAAAATCTACTGCGATTAGCGCACGTATAATAATATAATAAAATTCATAAAATTTAGTGGCGATTCGCGCACATTAAAATTTATAATAAAAAATGATAATAATAATATTGGCAATTCGTGCCTACACAATATAAAAAGGTAACTGGCAAACTAACAAATTTAAATAATATTATAATAAAAGAACGGCGATTCGCGCACATATATAAATAAAATAACAACAAAAATATGGCGATTAGCGTCCACGCAATAAATATAAAAGGAGTAGTTACAAAAAAACAGCAATTTGTGCTTATAAAAATGTGTAAAAAGAAAAATTGTTCGCAACAACGCAACGGATAATTCTCGACGACGTACGAAAAACGACAAAAGTTGCGGCGGCCGTGTTAAATATTTTCGCGACCGACGACCCGGCGACGCAGATAACGCGCCGATACCCGATTAGCATATTATATAACTCACAAGACACAAATTAAATTAAATAGAGATAAACTTAAAAATAACGGCTGATGCGAGCGATTGTTTTGTGTATGTGTGTGTGTGTCGTGTGTTCGACCGCGGTGATACTCTGGGGTCGTCGACCGGCCGCTATTTTACGGCGGCAACAACATTTGTTAATTAAAAATGCCAACGATAAAACTCAAAAAAAGTTAAATTTTTATTTAGCAAAAAATACCGGTAAGTAATATCAGCTTTACTAATATATGGTTAATGGTCGTATAATTAAATTTTAAATTAGGAGCATTAAGCCTATAGGAACTATATTCTTCGTAAATGTGTACATTTTTTGTTTCATTTTGTAGTTATACAAATTACATTGTTATTTGTTTTACAATATTTTTGTAGGTTCTAAATATATTTAACATAAACCTAATAGTAGGCAGGTATATATAATACCAGTACCAAATTTATTTACAATATTGTTACCTATTTTACTTAATACAATAAAAGATATTATTAAATAATCAATATTATTCAATCATTTTGAAACATCTTATGCATATTTTTATTCTCTGGTAAAAACTAAGAAAAAAAAAGCACAGGACACAGGAGTTGGGTGGGATACACGAGATGAATTGATAGATTAGGCATTATAGGATAGATTTTGGAATTATTTTATATTATAAAAAAAAAAAAACGATTCTGAACAAAGTCGAAGATGTCAGCCTTAAATTGTAATATATTTTATTTTAATATCCTTGTTAAAGTAATTGTAATGATATAATAATATTCAAAATTCAAATGAAGTATATACCTATGTAGTAAAATGTATAGTTTCAGACGCTCGTTAAAATTTTTTAATTGAACCGATCGTGATATTTTTTATAATTATTGTAAGCAAAAATTATGAACAATCTTGTACTAAATTTTCATTTCTTAACTTTAAATACAAAGATTTTTATACATTTTCAACTACAAAATAATTTTCAAATATTCGTGATTTCAACAAATTTTGTCGATTTTTGAACTTCAACTGCTTATAAAAAAATTGTGCCTATGCATTTGAATAATTTTTGAATCACTCTTAGATAAACTTATGCCAGACCTTCTATTACATTTTCAAGTGTTTCGGCTGAGTCAAATAAATGTAACCAACTTTTATAAAAAAAATCTAAGAAAAATCGAATATTTCAAAAGCCTATAAATAGCTTAAAAATTAACGATATGTTTTGAAAATAAAATCTTGCGAAGAAAATGCTAATCTAAACATTCGACGAAAGTTTAAAGTTTCTACGACTTTTACTTTTTGAATAGTAAAAAATATCAAAAATCAATGATGCCTAAATTGTTATTTTGCACGATTATGTGGAAAAATTATAACTTCAAACACTCATAAAAATGTTTGGTATTATTCCAGTGGATATTTTTTTACATATAATTGAAGGAAAACGTATGGAAAACTTTGTACCAAATTTACATTTCTTAGTTTTGAATACTTAAAATTTTATGAATTTTCAACTGCAAAATAACTTCAAATTTTCGCGATTTATTACTCATTTCATAAAAATATGAACTTTCTATGCTTATAAAAAAAAATGTGAGTAACGATTTTTGATTTTTTTTAATAGCGATTAGTAAAACTTATGAGGAACCTTGTATTACATTTTCAAGAGTTTTTGGCCAGCCAAATTTTTTTTATTCACATTTTAGAAAAAAATAACTTCAAATTTTCGAGTTTTTTACATATTTCCTAAAAATTTGAACTTGAGATGCTTATTAAAAAAAAAATTGTACATTACGCTTTGGATTTTTTTTTTTATACCGATAAGTATTACTCATGAGGAACTCGAAAACATACCATGAAGTTTAACATTGATGAACTATTTCAACTAGTTATGGTGTATACAGACACAAAAACAAAAAAAAAAAACACACATCATAGTAAAATCAATACATTCTTCACTTCGTTCAGAATCTAAAAGCTACCTATTATAGTTTAGGTACATTTGTTTTTGTTTTTAATTGTTAATTGGTTTTAAAGGGTGTAAATGTTTGTGGTAAATGATTTTTTTTGTACATCTGAGGTTTATTTTTTAGTTATGCATAATATGTTAGCTGGTGATGATGATAATATAAGTCATAAGACAAAAGCATGGTTGTTTTAATTTTAGTTAGGAATAATTAGGGTACCTAGGTGTAATTATTTACTGTAGTATTTTCAAACATTAATGATAATTTAATTGTCCAACTATTAGATGTCCATGGTACAAATAAACAGTGTGAAGTAGAAAGTTTACCCCTAGAAGAACAACACAGCGAAGATGTAATTGATTTGATAAGCTGCAATACCAGTAACGAGACGCAACAACCCAACGAATATGGTTTGAATTTGTTTACAAGACCTTCCACAGCCAATTTTGCAAAGTACTGGTTATTTCATCCCAATCAACCAAAAATTGGTGTACCATTTGCATATAAAAAAACTTATTTTCGGATTGATGGAGGAAATCGTAAATGGGTGTCATATAGATCCATTGATAAATCTCTATTTTGTTGTATTTGCCTTTGTTATGGTGACGGATCTGGACCATTCTCTAAAGGATTTATTGACTGGAAGCATGTGTATACTCGAATAAATGAACATGAAAATTCCAAAACACATAGGTTAAATGTAGATGCTCATGTTATGAAAAAATAATTTTCATCATTTGATTCACTATTAACTTATGGTAATAGTTCAATAAGGAAGGAAGAAATGGACAACAGAAGGCAAATTTTATTTCGTATAATTGATATTATTAAATTAATCGGTAAACGTGGACTCAGTTATCGAGGTAAAACTAATAAAGCCATTTATACTCTTGATAATCCATCTTTAGACCATGGTAATTTCTTGGAAATGATTTTACTAGTGGGCAAGTATGATCCAATACTCAAAGCTCATTTAGATAACGCAATTAAAAATAGTACAAAAAGTCATGATTCTGGTTCCAAACAAGGAGGTGGGCATATAAGTTTTTTATCTAAAACCACAGTCAATTACATTATTGAAATAATAAGTGATATTATAAAGTCATCAATTTCTGAAGAGATCATTAAAGCTGGAATGTTCTCGGTACAACTTGATACTACTCAAGATGTCTCTGTCATTGACCAATGCTCAGTTATTATAAGATATGTAAACGGTACTTCTGTAAAAGAGCGATTAGTTGGCATGATAAAATGCAAGTCAAGCAAAGGGATAGCCTTTGTTGATTTAGTCTTAAAAGTTTTTCAAAACCTGAACATAAAAGCAAATAACTGTGTAGGCAATGCAACTGATGGAGCTGCAAATATGCAGGGCCAATATAATGGGTTTTCTGCAAAACTAAGTGATATAGCAGCTAAACAAATACATGTATGGTGCTATGCGCATGTATTGAATTTGGTAATAGGTGATATTACTCTTAAAGTATTACAATCTATTACTTTATTTGGAATTTTAAATGGGTGTGCAGTATTCATACGTGAATCACACACCCGTATGGATGTTTGGACAACTATGAATTCAAGAAAAAGAGTTTGTACTATTGGTGAAACTAGATGGTGGTCAAAAGATGCTTCTTTAACCAAAATCTTTGGTAATTTTAATAATCCTGAGTCTGGACTTTTTGTGGACCTTATATTAACATTAAGTGAAATTGAAACAAATTCAAGTATAAAATCTGAAGCTCGTTTTAAAGCAAGTGGATTAAAGGCAGATTTATGTAAATACAAAATAATTTTAACTGCACAAATGTACCTTAGAATATTTGAAAAAACTACACTGCTTTCTAAATATCTTCAAGGCAAAGGAATCAATATAATGACAGCGTATCAAATGGTAACACAAACTTTACAGGATTTAAGAAAGTGTACTCGTGAGTTTTCTAGGACTAAAGATGCAGCTGATAAGTTTGTACAACATACCAATAAAATGTTTCAAAAAACGAAAAACAATGTAATAGAAATCGCAAATAGTCTACCACAATCTCGTAAAAAAAAAAAAAACTAAGCAATTTCATGTTTATGAGGCAGATGATGATTCTATAACAGACCCATTGCATTCATATGAAGTTAATGTTTACAATCAAGTACTGGACACTGTTATTGAGAGCATTTCTTCAAGATTTGAAAAACATGGACAGTTATGTGCAGATTTTGCATGTCTTGACCCTAATAATTTCAAACCAGATGTAACACTTCCAAAAAATGTTCTTATTGGTGTGTTTGACAAGATTTGCAATTATTGTCCAGGAATTATGTACGAAGACTTTCGAAATGAATATATAGACTTTATATCAAAATGGAAAGAAATAAAAAAAAATATTGACTGTGTATATACTGAACTACAAGACTATGATGAAAATATTGATGGTAATAACAAAAATATCTACTATTTATAAATGTATTAATTTACCTACCTATTTAATATTGATGATATCATTTTAATTTTAATTTTGTTTTTTTAGAATGTTCAAATTATGTTGAAATTTTAGTATCGTGTAGTCATAATCCAAACACGAATGCAAAATATTGTGTAGTTTGTTGCTTTGATGTGCTTGTGAAGTACAACTTATACACAAATGCATATCCCAGTCTGTTGCGTATAAACTAATGCTGGCATTATCCGTGACACAAGTAGGATGTGAAAGGAGTTTTTCTAAATTGAAATACATAAAAAATTACTTGAGAAATACATCGGGCCAAGACATTATAGAAAGTTTCATGCTAATGAATGTTGAAAAAGATTTACTTAGTACAATTGATTCAAATGATGTGATCAATAAATTAGCTGCTAGGAATAGTACATTTAAAAATTTATTATCATTTTAATAACTATATTTTTTTTTTAATTTATTGTGTAGTACATAATATATAATATGATTTGATTGTAAAAAGTATTGCGAGCGAAGCGAGGATTTTTTTTTATATATAGTACAATATATAGGCCCTAGTTATATGAGGCCCCAATAAATATATCCCGGTAAAAAAAAAAGTACCTATCCGCCCATGATTCTAAATCTATTTGCTATCAATCCAAATGCATTTTCAACAACGTTTCTTGCACGTGCCAATCTATAATTGTAAATTCGTTTTTGGTAATCTAGTTTCTTTTGCGGGTATGGTTTTAAAATATGTTTCTCCAATGCGAAGGCTTCATCTGCAATAAATACAAAATTTAAACCTTCATCGCATTCACTGTTTGTTGGCAAATTTAAACTCCCATTTTGCAGTCTATTGTGAAATGAAGTTGCTTGAATAACTCCACCATCAGAGATTCTTCCCTGTTTGCCCACATCAGCATAAATAAATTCATAATTGTGATTAACGACAGCCATTAGTACTACACTGTAAAAGTTTTTATAGTTATAATAAAGAGCTCCAGATTTAGCTGGTTGAGTTATGTGTATATGTTTTCCATCAATGCATCCCCCACAGTTAATCATTTGCCAACGATCTTTGAATCCTTCAGCAACTTCTTTCCACTCTTTCTTTGTTTGTGGTGTCTGAAAAAATAAATAGAATTAACAGTAAATTTGTATCATAATAGTGCCTAAATTTGTTTTTTGTTGTTATTGTGACCAGTTAAACTATTGTTTTAGATTTTTAAAACACCAAAAGCGTATGTGAAAAAACTAAGAGACACAAACTAGATGATAATGTAAATACATTTATGCTAAAGTGTACTGAAGCACTAGACACAAACAACGAAATGAGTGAATATGATGCGATGGGTATTAGTTTTGCAGCAAAGATGAAAAAAATGAAACCGGAACAACAAATCTATGCTGAATTATTATGTCAAAAAGTGTGTGCTAAAGCTCTTTTACAGTAGTTAAATTCTGATTTTGATGTTGTTGATATGAAAAATTTAGATAAGTCCCATGAACTTTATTCATCCAGCCATGGCAATACCGATACTACAACAATTAACACTACCACACTTCAACACTTAACAACTACAGACGAACCTCCTCATTATTATACAAACTATGGACAGTTAAATAATCTGCAATCTGATTCTTCTTCATCAACTGAATCTTCGGTTCTGATTATTTCACAAATTTTCTTAGAGAAAGAAAATATACATAAGAAAAATTCCTGTTGTTGACTGTTAAGTTTATTTACATACCTACTGTTTATTATAATTATTTAGGTATAAAGTTAAATATTAGTTCTGTTATTTTTTTTTATACATAAGAAAATGTCATTCCTGTTGTTGACTGTTAAGTTTATTTACATACCTACTGTTTATTATAATTATGTAGGTATAAAGTTGAATATTAGTTCTGTTATTTTTTTTATACATAAGAAAATATGTCATTCCTGTTGTTGACTGTTAAGTTTATTTACATACCTACTGTTTATTATAATTATTTAGGTATAAAGTTAAATATTAGTTCTGTTATTTTTTTTTATACATAAGAAAATGTCATTCCTGTTGTTGACTGTTAAGTTTATTTACATACCTACTGTTTATTATAATTATGTAGGTATAAAGTTGAATATTAGTTCTGTTATTTTTTTTATACATAAGAAAATATGTCATTCCTGTTGTTGACTGTTAAGTTTATTTACATACCTACTGTTTATTATAATTAAATAGGTATAAAGTTGAATAATAGTTTTGTTATTTTTTTTATAATTGTTGTACCTAATTGAAAAATATTTTTTTTTACCTTCAGGTATTCTTTTTTCAGAACATCAAATATAACTTTACAGGTTTCTGGTATTATATAACCTAATGTTTGGGCTGCGATTCCTGTACTGAATTTTAAATCTTCATACGAACGTCCAGTGGCCAAAAATCTTAACGTTGCTATGAGTCGTTCTTCGGGTGGTATTGCTTGTCTCATTACTGTATCTTGTTTAGATATATGTGGCCGAAGTAAATCTTAAATAAAAATAAATCTTAATTAATAATAATTTGTAAGAGCATTGATTAAGTGGCATACAAATACATACAGGGGGGCAAAATACGAAAATCTCTGACTTGTTAAAATATAATGAAATCTGAATACAATAGTTAGTTTTTTTTTATTTAGTTAGAGTTTTAGACACTGGTTTAAACTTTTTGTTATAATCCAAAAAATTTCATCATAATAAATAATGTGCTCAAAATTTTAAATTTTAATATTAAGTCATATATATTGCCCCCCCCCCCTCAAATACGACACTGGATGTGACGTAGGTACGTGTAAATATCACTTACCTAATAAATTATTAAAATCTGATGCTGTCATTCTTAAATATTTTTTTAAATCGTTTGGTTCGTTGTCACTCAATTCACGGAGTAGTGACATATGACCAAATACATTTCTGTTGGCAATCCAATTCTTAACCCATTTTGATATATTTTTTCGTTTTAACATATAGTTATATACGGCAACTAGACCAGCTGCAGCAACAATCTTTTTTTTGTTCATACTTGTCCTATTTCTGGTATCCATTGTGACTTACAGGCACGTTATTTATTATTATTTTGTTTGAAAACTTCGTTTTAACTAAGTGAAAATCCGTGGTCTCTTAAGACTTGCTAAAAGATCAGTGGATCTAGTCCTACAGATCAAAACCTATGAAAACTACCAAAAATTACTCCATACATGAACGGACTAGGTCCTATTAAGGATCCTATCCGTTTTTATCAAAGGATCTTTATTTTCACGTTAGTGGGCACAACTAAGGACCTGGTCCGACGGACCAAATCCATCGAGGTCCTAAGGATTTGTTCCGTCAGACCAAATCCGTCAACAAATCCTATCGTGTATGGCAGGCGATTAGGATAATCCGGATATCCGAATCCAAATAATCAACGGATAAAATCCGAATTATCCGAATAATCCGGATATTTTAAACTTGTTGCTTAATTATAAAAACTTAAACATTTGTTATTTAATTTATAGGTATTAGACTGTGATTTATTTAAGACGGTAAAACTTAAAATTTAAAAATAATAGTTTGACTCAAAAATGTTAGTTAAGTTATATCATTTTGACATTTTATCATAATATGTAATTATTTATCGATAAGAATATTTAATTATCTCAAACATATTCGGCTTTAATACGATTTTGCAATATAAGTTTTATTTTATGTGGATATTAGTGTTAGATTATATTTTGATTAGATAAAATTATTTAAATTGCCGATTTTATTATCGCTTTAGTCGTAATGACATTTAATGTTAATTTTCGTTCAGTCCGTATTTTATTCGTCAACTATCAACATCATAAGACAATATTAATATCAATATCAATATTTGCTTATTATTATCAATATTTTATGTTATATTATTATCGTTTAAACAATAACTATGAATCGTAGTAACGTTTGGAAATATTTTAATCGCGGTGAAACAAATGAAACAGCGACGTGTAAAATATGTAGTCAAATTTAGAAAAATATGGGGTCTACTTCTTCTTTGTGGTATCACTACAAATCGTGGCATAATACTAATAATGGAATCGATGCAGTAAAATTAACTGAGGAGAGGTAAGCCATTATTAATTATTTTATGTTAAAAATAGGTAAGAAAACTATTATATAATATTCTTTTTTAAATTTCTAAATTTTGAACTTAAGTAGCGAAACAGAACAGATATCAACATCTTCAGATATGTCATCTTCGACATCAATACCAACATTAATATCATAACCACCCCAAAAACGTTTATTAACTACGGACGGCTGGACGTCTTTGGCTATAGATTCTTATATAACATTCATATGTCACTACTTTAATAAAAATTGGGAACTATGTACTCAAGTATTAGGGTTTGAAGAAATGCGAGAAAACCATACGGCAGATAATATACAAGATAGTTTAATTAATATTATTGAAACGTGGAATTTAACTGGTAAAGTCACAGGGATAAGTCACGATAATTCTGCAAATGTAACTAATGCTGTTCGAAACTTACAAGAACGTAATATTTATTCTAGTCCGTGTGCCGCTCATACACTGCAATTATCTATAAATAAAGGTCTTGATAATAGAATGTGTAGCCGTTTATTAAAATTAGCCTCGACATAGTTGCTGTTTTTAGGCACTCTTCAAAACGAACAAATGCTTTAGAAAACAAAATCAACGAATTAGGACAAAAAAAATTGTGCTTAATACAGAGATGTCCGACTAGATGGAATTCTAGTATGGATATGTTAATGCGTTTACTAGAACTTCGGCCATCTATTGTATCTATAATATTAGATCGTACATTATTCAACACAAAAACAGTAAAAAAATTAGAAATGCTCGAAGAAGACTGGGAGCACTATCAAATATTGGTGAAACTTTTAAAATCACTGCAATTAACTACGACAGTTGTATGTTATGAACGACAAGTTACAATATCAATGGTAATTATTTTGTATTCTATTTTTATTTTATGATGATAATAAATGCTTTATTAAATATAATAATTTAATAGGTAATAGTAAATTTATTTTAAATTTATATACACAATTAAATTATTAAATTATTTAGAATGATTATATTTTAATACTTTTAAAAAAATTATTATTAAGCTTTAAAAAATTCAACATTAACAAGCTCAAAATTATATATATGTTTCTCTAAATTTTCTCTAAAAAAAAAAAAACATTTCATTATAAAACCAATAATTTTTTTATATCACTAAGAATTTAATAAATATTAATAAAAAAAAACATATTTTTTAGATACGACCAATTGTTAAAAGTCTTATAGAAAAGCATTTAAAACTCGAGGATACAGACTCAAGACTTGCAATGGTGTTTAAAGAAACAGTGTGTAATGAACTACGTCAGAGGTTTAATATTGACTTTGAAGAAGAAAATGGAACTGCAGCAGACATTTATTCGGAATATAGGGAAGTAAACATAGCACAAATTGCAAGTCTATTATAGACCCAAGGTACAAGAATTTACAATTTGAATCATCAGATCGTATACGAGAAATTATTAAACAAAAAATGCGTTCAAAGATACAGTCAATTAGATGTATATCTGAAAATGAAAACACTTCAAATACTAAACAAAGTACTGTATTAGATGATTTATTGGGGATAGTTCCACTAAATTCTGAGGATGAATTTTCAAGGTACTTGGCTGAACCACAAATTAATCATAATGATGATCCGTGTTTGTGGTGGAAATCGCGTGAACTTACGTTTCCTTTTTTATCTGTTCTCGTGAAAAATATTCTTTGTATACCGGCTTCTTCGGCATCTTCAGAACGTGTTTTTTCTACTACTGGATCAATTCTATCCTCAAAGAGAAATAGAATGACCCCCTTTCATTTATCAGCCCTAGTATTTTTAAATAAAAATATTTGATTCCAAACTAAACAAATATAAAAACAACTATTTTCATTATTATAGTGTGTATCCCGTTTATACTTAAAATTGCATTAAATGTGCCTGTGCGTTAAATTTATTTATTAAAAAAAATATTATTATATTGTGTAGATATGTGTATATCGTATTACTTATTTATTATGTATTAATTATTTTTATAGTTGATTTTGCTATGATTATTATTTATTATAAATGTTAAAATTATTGTTATTATTTAAATATTTAATATTTGCTAAGACGTGATCTTTTTTCTATAATATGAAATATAATATTATAAACTACTACTAACTGCATCAACCGTCAACATATTTTTAAAACCTTCCTTTATAATAATGTAAAAATTTGAATTATTCGGATTATTCGGTTATTAAATTTTGGATTCGGATATTCGGATTATCCGAATATCCAAAAATCCGGATTTTTGACATCACTACTTTCGAGTGAAATTTGAAACTATAAAAAATATTCCAGCAAAGACTACAGCTTATTGTCTAATTTTACACAATCAAATTCTAACATATAATCCATTTAATAGGGATGTAAGAAAATTTTAATTTGATTTAATCACTGTAATTTAAATATATGTTATACATTAAAACATTATGTTTAATCTGCTCAAAAGGGAAGTAAACTTCAAAAATTATGAAATTTTTGCTAAAAAATTATTTATAATAAATAACTATCAAGAACATGAAAAGTGAAAAATAAAACGAAAATTACAAAATAGCGAAAATAAATCGAATGAAGTTACTTTAATTTTCCGAGAAAGTTTTACTATAAAGACATACTTTGTTATTCATCTTAATACATTCATCGATCCGCTTTGAATTAAAAATATGTTGTTCTTTGTTAAGATTAATTTTACACTTTTTTGGAGTAACAACAAAAAATAAAAAAATATCACTAATTTAATTTGATTACAAATTATACACATATTCAGGCTTGTTTTAGATAATATAGATAGAAAAAACAATTAATATAATAAATAATTATTATTCTTATAGATACTAATTTAATAATATTTTCAACAAACTTTATTTCTGATTATAAATACTGATATTTCAATAATTACATAAATATTTAAAACTAAAATGTTTATTTCTATGTTATAAGTAAAGACCGGATTTTGCATATAATGCATGTTCATATTTTTATAAGCAATTACATGCAGTAAATGGGTTTTCATCAATCATACTTAAATAAATAATATTAAAAATTTTTATTTTGCATATTTTTGCATATTTTGAGTACAAGTGCATATTTTATATAAAAACGCATGTTTTTGCATGTTACGTATACACTAGGTATACATTTAATTTAATCTAATTTAATTTTTAAATTAAATTTTATAATGGTATGTACAATTATTATGTATACATTTTTCCACAATACAACAATTGAAAATATTTTTAAAAATATAATATTTCGTTAAATAAGTATTCACTATTCAATGCATACTGGTTTTTGTATCGTATATTTTTATTTTATTGATTTTGTCTAACATTATCGTCAATACTACAGAACACGAACTTATAGCCAGATGACTATAGTTCGAAGCGTACATTCGGCAATAGTGTTGCTAATTTTAAAAGAAATTGCTAAAATACACCAAGGTGAGACTGTTGACTTGAAGAGTTCCTCTATCAAACATTTTTCCCCGAAAATGTTGTCGAGTTTAAGATATGTGCCCATAACAAGCGTTGATGTGGAACAAAGTTTTTCTGCATATAAACATATTCTCACAAACCGCCGTCATAATTTAACCGAGGTCAATATGGAATATACTATTATTTTTCCAATATCGAATACATTGTATATTTTTTCATTTTAATTTATTTTTATCATCATTATATAATATAATATTGTAGTTTAGGTATTTATTTTTTCAAAATTTATACTTTGATTTTGTAACTTTACAATAAATAAATAGCTGAATAATCAAAAATTATTTTACATGTTTTGCATTTTTATCTTGCATATTTTGACATTTAATAGTGCATGTTTGCATGCATATTTTACAATTTAAAATGCATATAAATCCGGTCTTTAGTTATAGGTAAGAAAATGGTTCAAACCGATTTTGTGTTTAACTTATATAATTATAGGGACACGTGAATTTATACAAGTTCTGCAAATTAATTTAATTGCTCTTATTACCTATCAAATACTTACTGACTGTACTTAATATAATCTTAACTTAATTATAACCTGAGGTTATCAAATTTTATTTCATGGATCTTCGATAATTCTTTTTCCATTAAAATATAAATATACCTTCTATTTAATTTTATTATTCAATACCTTGGTAACACTTCAATCTTTACTAACACTTCCAATCATTGTATAATAATATCAACAGACAAGGATATCTAATTTATTATTATCTTTAGATATCTAAATTAAAAACGACTCGTCAGCGCCTAAAAACTGTTTAATATAGGCAAATTAAAATACATTCCGGATAAATACGGTCCGGATGAATACGTTCCGGGCAAGTATTACGGTTTTTTGACGTTTTTAATTCCGGACGAATACGATCCGGATAAATATGTTCTATAACTACAGGGTGATATTTTTTATCGTGAACCAGTTAATATCTCGGGAAGTATTAAGAATTTTAAAATAATTTTTTTTAAGCTATAAAATACAAAAATAACATATTACAATTTACCATCATGGTTACATAATATATCACTGATTACTGATTCATGGTATACGGTATTATCAAGTATTATCTTAGTAGATAAACGATAATAAATGCCAGTTAACTGTTTCCAAAAACATGTGGTTATTGGTTAATCGTTAATGTTAGTTTTCCATTATCCAATATCGAATAAAAATGATTAACTAATTATTATTTTTTGAATGTTTAACCACAGAAAACGTTTTAAGTAAATACTAAATTATGTATATCATTTAAAATATAAATTTAAGATTTATACCAATTATTTCAACGCATATTATATTTTTTGATAGTGTTATTTTAAAAAATTTGAATTTAATTAAAAATATACTTTTATCTAATCAGCAATATATATAGTATTATGTGTATGGCAATTAGATTTCATATTTTGCCGACAATTTTTTTTTACATAATTTATTGGTAAGTTCAATCTAAAATTAATAAATTTAATAAATTAAATCATTTAATCAAAAAACATATAACTCCTCATGAGCTTTTAGATTTTATAATAAAAAGTAAGTGATAACAATTCTTCCAAACAATGTTTTACTTTGTATTTTTTTTTTTTTTTTTGCAGGCGATTTAAAAGAAGATATCTACCCTCAGATTACTAAACTTTGTCAGTTGTTATTAAAAATCCCGGCTACGACTTCTTCTAGTGAACGTTCTATGAGTATATTAAAGCGTGTTAAAAATTTTCTTAGAAACACAATGACTAATGAGCGGCTATCAAGTTTATCATCTATGGCAATTAAAAAAAAATATACTAAACGATATGGCAAGGGATCCAACATTTGTAGAGAGTTTTATGGATAAATTTTTCGAAAAAAAAGATCAAAAGATTGAATTGATTTATAAAAAAATTTAAACCATACACAGGAAGTGTATATTTTGTAATTTAATTTTAGTATCAAATCTATACTTATTACTCAGGTAAATAAAAGAATTTTTATTATTCAGTGTATTTGTTTCAGAACATAGTTTTATTAATTTAATTTGTCGGTATCCCCAGCATATTTAGTTACGGGCCGCCACTGCCGGACATATACTTTTCAGGTTATTATAGCCCTCCCATGATACAAATTTTTATTTATTGCACAATCTACATTGACATACAAGTATTACTCATGTATTATAATACAAACGCAGTAGGTATACTTAATAATGGTCACTGTACACAAATGAAAAAAACTAAAAAATTATATTATCCTCTCAAACTCCATGTACGGCGTCATGGCGTGAAAGCACAAATGAAACAAAAATTAATATAGGCGTGGCAGTAAATCCACTGATTTTAGTTTCCCGAGGAATAATGGGATAGAATAAGCAATCAAGATAATATTGTAAAATATAAACATGGCCAATTTTCCCCTCTGGAGAACAAACGTTCATAATCACCCTCGGTACACGCCCTTGTCATAAATTTATGACCTTAAGTCTATTAATTGTATTTTCATCCTTAGCGTTCCGCGAAAATGTCTAACGCTGGTTCGAAAGAAAAATAATTGATATTATTATTACCCGTCAAACCTCTCCCTATCGTAACCTTTTGTAGTTTATATATAAGTAATATTTCCCTTTATTTCATTATTATCATGGGCCAGAGTCTTTATCCTTTTCTTAAATTGATTTTCAAAACAGTTACTCATAATATACTCGTATTTTAATGTTTACTTATTAAATTATTGTAATTCAATTCAATGGTGCATTTTATTCTTAATAGTAATTATTAATTTCAAACATTTCAGTGATTATTCCATATCTATTAAAATTATACTAGTTAATCTTCATCCACCAATTCTATTGATTTTGATGATGATTTGAACAGGGGCGTATCCAGAGTCGGGGAACTGTGGATCAAGCCATTTCAAGAGGCCATTTATTAGGGATTAAACTGAATTAGAAATTAATAGCTTGTAAAAAAAAAAACACGATATGCTCATAAAAGTGTATAAGTATATTTATATTACATTTTAGAATTAGTGATACCACCGATAATGACTTATTTACTATTAATAAATATAATCTAATTTTATCAGCACAACAAACGTACGGAATAAAATATGATTTACTTCACTTTCTATAAAAACGATATAATTTAAAATATAAATTATTAATTGAAAAATTTAAAATTTTGAATATACATGGCATTCATTTTTCAAGTAATTCCGATGGGCCAACTGTCAAGAGTCCAAATCAAGGTTTAAAGAGGGAAAAAAATGTCCAAAAGGCCAATTTTGTCAACAAATATTAACTGTGGATCAGCTGACCCCCTGAACCCCCCTAGATCCACCCCTGTATTTGGATCCAGTAGAGCTGTCACTATCATTCTTCGAAGAAGTGAATTCTATGTATAAACTTAATGTTTTAGAACGATAATTATCGTTCATGTGTTCTAATCAGTTTATTTTTGTACATTTTTATTGACATATTTTTATCAATACAATATTGTACAATATTGTTATCATATAGAAGTTGAAAATGCAAACGACAGTTTTCGTGGTATCGTGCGATATTTTTATTGTACGATATTTTATCGTTATTATATGAACAACTCTATTTATATTCATGTAATTTTAAGTATCGTACGATAACATTTTAATACGATAAAAATATCGTCCAATAAATAATCGTTCCATGTGTACCGGCCCTTATAACTAAGACTAGGATTTTGATGCATCTTTTTTTCTGATGTATAGTAACGTTGATCTGTAAGTATAAAATATATTTTGGGCAATACTGTATATTTTAAATTAATTTTTGTTTCTCATTTTTTTGCATTTTTAGACAAAATTAATCTTAAATGCATTTCTATGGCATTTTTTGACAATTTTAGAGCATTTTTAACTATTTGTTTATAGAACGAAAATTATGAAAAAAGGATATTATTCAACGACAATCATTTTTGTTTCAAAATACAATGCAGCATATTATTATACAATGTAATAGTAGTTTTGTTCAAGTTAGTAATAATGACTAGCAAAAACATTTTAAAACATTTTTTTTTTTAAATTATGATTTAGAATGAATGAAAGAAAACAGAAATATAACAGAATTAGTAGTAACGTACAATACTATTAAAAAAAAAAAAAAACACACTATTGTAGTATAATTTTACATTTTTTTCCCCAATTTTTAAGCTATAATAAATATAATTTAAATGCGTTTTTATTGTGCATTTTTTGAGATATTTTATTATTTTTATAGAGAAGAGAAGGAGCAAGTGCACAATCTTGCCTTCTCTAATGATCACCCATTACTATGACTATATTTAGAGAACAAATTAAGTAAAATTGTTAGACCCCCCCCCTTAAATAATTTCTAGTTACACCACTGATATGACTTTCTCTATTTGCACTCCACTTTGCTTTTTATATTACAGAAATATGATTGATGAGATTAAATAATGATTTTAAACATTGTGTGTATTAATTGAATATCTACAAAGAATATATTAAAATATACAATTATTTAATTAGCAACATAAGTTTATATTAAATTTGTGTATGTGTGCCAGCAGTAAATAAAATAAAATACATCTCGAATGTATACAACATTTATTTTTGGGTGTTCCGAACATTTCGATCTTAAAATAAAAGCAATCGTTGAAATTATAATTACAATCGTTTCAGACTACAGTTGGTAATTCCGAAACGCTCCGAAATAGATTCAATGTGCAAATTTAAAAAGCAAATATAATAATCAGGAAAATGTAACCCTCCGAAAAAATCAGCAATCATTAACGGAGTAAAATTAATTTACATACGTGAAATTGAATACATAAAACTGTGGATGTGAACAATCAGATTTATTATATTTGCCTGTTAGTAGTGTGAAAACCCCTCACGTATCCTAATTTATTTAAACTCTATTGTACTGGATTAATCCTTTGCGTCAGTTGTGGCTTATGGACGTGCATCTTTTACCACGCAAAGGATTAATATACAAAACTGAGATCTGCAGCGATCTAAACTGTTGAAGGATCAACCGTGCAATAATTCATATTAAAAGGGAAGTATTAAATAAAATAAATATGGGGTGGATTGTGAATAAATTTAATCGCGTTCGTCCGATTTAAATATTATTAATTGTTTATTTTGTTATTTGTGTCAGTATTATTGTTCTGGATCAACAATGACTGACAGTTTAAGGCTGTAATTATAAGGCACAAATGGAACCTAACCCGACTTTTGAGCATATCTATATACTAGATATAGTATACATGATTTTTTTGTAGTTACCGAAAAAAAAATGGCCAATATATCTAACTCAGGTTCGAGGACAAAGTAAATTAAAATTAAAAATTATAAATGAGTTCTGAGAATTATCGGGGAAAAAAAAATTTGATTTTATATGATATTGACAGACAATTATACCCTTATATACCCTTATAATAATCAATCTGTTATTAAGTGTTTTTATATTAAGTGTATATATTTATGAATTAAAAGTATAATCGTCTATGAATACATGTATCTGAAAAACCTTACTAAGTTAGTAAGAGTTAGCAGGTTTGGATAAAAATTCTAAACCTGCCTTTTTTATCATATATTAATGGTTGTATTTTCTTAGTTTTCTTCATTAATAATGAATATAGAAATCATTAAGATAAACTCAAAAGAATATACTATACAATACTCAACAATATAATAATAAATATAATTTTCTTAAAATTATATTTGTACATGTTCACACATTTTAATATCACGCATACATTATCTCCGTTAATTCAAATTACAGTATTATGAATTAATCAAATTGAAAAGCCATATCCTCCTGAGGCCCAACACGTATTTAAATTATGTAATACTACAAGCCCAATGTCTATTTCAATGGACATTTTTTTTCCACGTATAAAGGCCCGGCCTAACCAAAATATTTGTAGTACTGTCAACCCGATGTCCATTAAAATGGACATTTGTTTTTTTTTGTTAAGTGTTTTTTTTATAATTCTTGAGTATACTAAAACTTTCAAAATCGTTATGATCTAATTAAATACAATATTTTACACAATGTAAAAACATTATATAATACTAATTCATTGTTTTAAGTATCAGAATAGTATCAATTAAATTATATTGTTCTATGCAATATTTTAATGTTGATATCCTTAACGTATATTAAACTTATAAAAATATAATTTTTTTTTATTTTTGATAATCTTTGTATATGTGTATATTGTAATCTTATTTTTAACATTTGGGATCAAAAAAATTTTTTCAACTTATTTTAATTTATAATTGAAAATTGTCCATTGAAATGGACACTGGGTTTTTGTTCATAAACAGCGACATTAAAATATTTAATTGAAGTTATATGTCGTTATATCAACAATATATTTATATTTATTTTGGGTTTTATTAAATTTCTCAATAGTGTTTATTATTTTTATTTAATGTTTATTACTGATGTCAAATTTTGTTAGTGCAGTGTCGCTGTTGCGATCGTATTAGTTAATGTGCGTAGTGCGTGTATGTGCTTATCAAATATTTTTTTTACCTATATTATTCATAATGAATCGAGGTAAAGTATTAACGAATGACAATATAAACGTACTTCTTGAACAAATTGACAATGGCAATACTTCAGAGTTTGATGGAAGTGAGGAAGAAGAAGATTTTGATTTGGTAAATAATATAATAGATAACGAGAACATCGATCAATTATTATTAGAAAACGATGAATATTTTGAAAAATTAGAAAACTCTAATTTGAATTATAGTTACACTAATACATCAGTAGATGCGAGCCAGATTGACACTTATACAGTAATTAATTCTGAAAATAATTTGAATCCTAACATACAACAAATTAAATACATAAATACTATGAAATGGCTAAAAACAAATAATTTTAAACCCAAAAAAAAATTAATTCGTTCTTCACCTGATGAATATAATGACTCAGAAAGACATGACTGGACCCCTATAAATTATTTTAATCAATATATTAACGAAAAAACTTTTGAAAATATGGTAAATTGCTCTAATATTAGAAGTGTTGTAGAAACAGGAAAATCTATACTAGTGACATCAATTGAAATGAAACGTTTTATCGGATGTAATATATTTATGTCAAGCTTAGGATATCCAAGAATGCGTATGTTTTGGGCAAAAACCACTAGAGTACCTCTTATTAGTAACACTATGTCCAGAAATCGTTTTTTTTTAAATCCGTAGTTTTTTAAAAGTTGTAAATGACAATGCAATAACTAATGAAGAAAAAAAAGATTCTTTATGGAAAGTTCGTCCGTTGTTAGAAGCAGTAAGAGCTGGCTGTTATCGGTTGGTACGAGATGTACATTTAAGTATCGATGAACAAATAATACCATTTACAGGAAATACTAAAATGAAACAATTTGTGAGAGGAAAACCCAATCCAATTGGATTAAAAAATTTTATTTTAGCCAATAAACATGGATTAGTGTTAGATTTTTGTGTATACCAAGATAAAGGTTCATCGTTTATTACAGAAAGTAAATATCCTCTAACTGTAGGTGAATCAGCAATTATTCATTTATCAAAGACCATACCTCCAGGTACTTGTGTTTATTTTGATCGATTTTTTACTACGCAAAAACTTTTAGATATTTTGAAAACAAAGAAAATTTTGAGTACTGGCACTGTTATGAAAAATAATATACCAAAAACGGTCAATTTAGTATCAGATAAAATACTCATAAAAAAACCGAGGGGGACAACGATACAATATGTTAGAGAAGATAAAAAGGTATGTCTTATTAAATGGATTGACAACAAACCTATACATTTGCTTTCAACTGAATGTGGGAAAAATCCAATTAATATATGTAAACGTTGGAATAAAATGAAAAGAATGAAAATTGATGTACCTCGGCCTATTATTGTAAAACAGTATAATGAAAATATGGGTGAGGTAGATTTATGTGATCGTACGATCGCATACTACCGCATGAAGTATAGAACAAACAAATGGACATTAAGAACAATAATGCATTTTATCGACTTAGCAGTAGTAAACAGTTGGATACTTTATAAACAAGATTTAAAAAGAAAAAATACTCCAGAAAAGAAAATCCCGCAGCTCCTTGATTTTAGAATTACGTTAGCCCATGAGTTAATAAATAGTACACAAGAGGACGACAGTCAAGATTCAAACGACGAATATATTGATCGTCAGTCAAATTCAAGCAAACATGTCCCGTTGCCACCAGTGAAAATTAGAAATGCAGGTATATAAAAATAAATAAATATTAAACTACCTATAGTAAATTAAAAATTATTTGTATTTCAATTTGTAGGAGCTGAACATTTGCCGAAAATGATGGAACTTAAAATTTCTCAAAGGTGTCGAAAAGAAGGCTGCAAACAAAAGACAAAGTTTAGGTGTATTAAATGTAATTTATATTTTTGTATTAACGTAAAAAACAATTGTTTTAAAAACTTTCATGTCAAAAGGTAGTTATTGTAAAAATAAAAATATTGTAATAATAATATAATAATTTATTAATAATGTTAATAAATTGTAATTTTGAATTAACTTCAACCCAACGTCCAATTCAATGGACATTTTAAAATATGTGTTATCGATGAAATGGTACCAGATAAAAATTATCAAACATATGTTTATCCTTCCAAATTATCACTAGTTTAAGGTTATATTGACAAAACTATAATATAAACAAAAAAAAATGGCGGGCTTTTGTGGGGAAAATGTCCACTGTAGTGGACAACGGGTTTATGAAAATACAAAAATAAAATTAAGCTTGGGCGCTAAAGCAATTATAATAATTTCCATTATAATGGACATTGGACCTCAGGAGGATATATGAGAATCAATATTTAGAATTGTCATTGAAAATTTATGACGTTTTTTTATATTTTATAAATAAATTTATCTCATTTCATCTAAAACTTATAATTAAACCATTGTTTCTCATAAATTACTTGGTAGAATTTATTTAGCATACTAAGAAAATAAAATATAAAATACAATCTATAGAATGTTAATACAGTCGTATGATAAAATGTAAGTAAATCAAACGTGTTAAAATTAACAATTGTAAATATTGTATTTTATTATATTCTATATTTACTAATGAGTTGTGTAATACACTTATGATTCAAGACAGGGACAGTTAGGTTAGGTAGACGAAGGGGGCGATCGCCCCCCCTGAATCTGCCATGAGCAAAAAAACCGCTAAAAATGTATACATTTCATTGCAATTTGTGTCTTTCTAACACTGTAGCTTAGATTTATTTCTTATTATAAAATTCATTTTTATAAATTTAAAATACTTATTGGTTTGTTCAATAAAATGTTCATCAAAAAAAGTTTTAAAAATATCAATTTCTTTGAAATCGTCAGGTATATCTTCTAACGTGGTTCTGGAATTCAAAGCAGGAGCGGATTGGGAAAACATTTTGGTGCGGGAAAATGGTAAATAGACCGGCTCAAGGTCGTTGTCAATACGTACATCACACCAGCCCCGCCCAGTTAAAAATTTACTAAACAATTATACAGATAATTAGTACTTAATTAGTATGAATTTGTATGGCCCTTCGCGAAATTTGTATGACATTGGTTTGTGAAGTATATCATTTTTTATGTGGGCGGGGTTGGGGTGATGTCACTTCAGCACCGCCCACAAGGAATTTGATAGAATTTGCATATCCAACTATGCTAATATTTAGTATCCAATTGGTACGAATTTGTACGACCGTCAGCGAAGTCAAATTTCTAATCACTTTTTCGAAAATTCGGTTTTCGCGAATACGGCGTTACCCCGGCCCCGCCCACACATCAATATTTTAAATATCTGAAAATATTCTTATTTTTTTTTATTTATTTTTTTGTTGCTTTAGTGTGTTACAGGCAGTTACAATGGCACTGCCTACATCACTGATTAATTTGATTTCCCATTAGATAATAATTGAATACAACTATTTATAAATATTAACGAGTACATTGTTTCAATTTATTTTTATCAAAGGGTGGTGTTTCAAACATAGCTTTAAACTCTATTAAAATCGGTTCATATTAATTTTAATAAGGACATTTTCTTATGAAATCAGTTTATTTTTATCATTTGTTATTTTATTGAAATAATATTTATCTTTTATCCAATAAGCTTTTATTCACATTATATATTCGACCGAGAATACTTCAGTTGGTAAAGTGCATTTTATTTGCATTCATTATTTTCATTTAGAAATTCTAATAAAATAATATTTTAAATTGATAATTAAAATGGCTGGAAGAAAACCGAATGTTCCACATTTTATGGTTTTAGATGCAGTATTGCTCTTTAAAGATCGGATTGTATTTACAGACGACAATGGTGAAAAAATGTATCCAGTACATAATAAAAATATCAATAAAATGGTATAATATACATATAATAACACTCAAAGCTATACATTTATTTATTTCTATATACATATTTATATTAAATTATATTTATTTACAAATTAGTTGAATTGAATAAAATAAAAACCTAAGACTATTCTGTTTGGCAATATTTAACCCTCTTGAAGGGAATGATTAATATTCACTATGTTTAAGTCACATACCATTTTTAAAATACTGAAAAAAACTAGAAGGGTGAGAAATTATAAATATTTAACTTTTTTCTTCCCCCTCCCATATAACTAAGGGCATTTAAATTGTATTATTATTGTACTGACATTATATATGGATCTAGTACATTTCGCTGTCGTACATTTCGCTGCGATCATTTCTCCGCTATTCTATTTTTTTTTGTATAACGTCAATAAAAAATATTGATTGGCCATAAAATTTTGAAATTTCGATAAAATGTTTTTCACACATTGTTTATACTCGTGTGAAAAAATTTCAAAAATCCACAGTTACAATATTTAAAAAAAAACCGTAATCTGCCTATTTTTGGTAGTTAAAAGTTGATAAATATTCTAATATGTATACTAATGTAAGATTTAAAAATGTAATATAATATACTAGAGAAGTTGCTCTTTCCAGCGAACCAAAAAAGTTTACCGGAGCAGCACAAAAAAATGTTATAAGCATTAGAAAATTATATTCTGATGTTTCCGCGATAAAATCCAAAATCGTGAATTAACTAAATTATCCGAATTCATTTGAATTAATTTTTAATTAAAAATGTGTAAAATTGGTGATAAATTGATTATAACATAATATACATATATTTATTATATATTTGCGTAATATTGTTATAATAATTAATAAATTTGTTATTTTTTGGATATTTAAAGTATTTTAGATTTTAAGTGTCATTTTCGAAGTTTTAGTACTATTATTTGCCAATAAACATATTAATATAATGCTTTATTTAGAATGTATTATAAATATTATTTATACTGACTGAAAAATAGTATTTATTTATGTATTATAAGAAAAATTCCCACATTTTTGTTTATTGTCCCGATTTTTTTATATTGTTAACAGAAGATAAGTTTTTTTTTTTTAATAAATATATTCATAAAATTATTATTGTAGATACTAATTCAAAAAATAAAAAAAACTTTCAGTTAAAGATAATAAATTAAATTAAATATTGGTTTACTTTTCTTTTCTTTTTATATTTTTAGGGTAGAGCATATTTCAATTAACGTTTTTCAGTCATATTATAGTGCGCACTACAGTACATTTCCATATTATGAAATCTGTATGTCAGGAAGTCTACAAACCGAAAACAATTTCCTTTAATGCAATACCTTTTGTATTTCAGTACATGCCATCACTTCTTGTTCAACACACAAACAAGGATAAGATAATGGGAGAAAAAGTTTAAAATGCTCTAAAACTGATACTACGGTGGCCACGTATTTGTCCGAGGAAAATATAGCTGTGGAGAAATGGAATAAAAAAATCAAAAAAACAACGTAATTTTAATTCGTATCTTTGTTCTAGTTCAAACTTACGGCATCTCCAAATGAAAAATTCAAAAACCATTCAATCTTTACCATTACTAAAAAATGGTTCTCGTGCTGAAGAATTAAAGAGTTGTTCAATCTCAAACATGGGTAAAATTATTATCAGTAACACGTGTGCATTTGATACGATAACATCAATTTTAATGGTTGCTTTTAATGCTTGTGATAGAAACGAATACAATTCCAAAGTTGATGAATGCGACAATTCGTTACTTAAATTTATTGCAGGATTGGTAAAAAATGGCATAAATTCAAGTAACTTAATCAAACAGAGCTGATTTAATGGTAATATAAAATTTTTAAAATAAATTAAATGTAAGGTAATTTTAACTACTGTAATGCTTTTTACTATAGATAAAATATTTAAGTCTAAAATTAGAGAAATTGGCATATGATACAACTTTGGCAAAGTGTGAAACTACAGCTATCAATATCCTGCACAAAACATTAAAAGATACGCCATCTGCATTTGATAGTATCAGTTGCAGTGTCCAATTGTGTGGAAGAAAAACAGAAATAAAAAAACAAGTTTTATTCTTTACTTATTGTACGAACAGTAAAGATTTACTGAATGGATTACAAAACTACATAGCTCAAAGAACGAGTGATGAAACAAGACTGCAGATGGCCAGATCATAATAGTGAACCATGTAAACGACTACAAACTAGATTGACCCATATTTCAGAGATGCATTTGTTCATAGACATATTAAACTGGGAAGATATAATAAATTTTTTATTATATTAATAAATTTAATTTAATTAAAATAAATTATTCTTATATATTTTATTTTATTTTAGGTGGAGATATCACAAATATCAGTACTGATACTTTGCCTCAACTTAACCTTAAATTAGAAGAGATTCCAGAAATACTTATTAACTCTGGAAAGACATACGAACTTAGAGGCGTTGGTTGCTTTCGCTGTGGCCCCAGTAATTTAAGAACATCAGTTGGTCATTATTTCGGATATTGCAAACATGGACAAAAGAATTGGCTATTATATGATGATTTACAATCTATTGTAAAATATGTTAATGAACGTACAACAGTACCATGCGAATATTTAGTATACATTGTTTAAATCTCAAAAATTGTCATAATCATAATTTATAATTATTTATAAAAAAAATTATGTAACAATTTAAATACAGAAACGGAGATTATAATTTTTTATTGATTTATACTTTTTTTTTTAAGAATTTTTGTAAAATCAAACTCAAACAAATTATTTATGGTTTTAAAGATTTATTGGAATGATAATAATGACTTCAATTTAATTAAAAATATGATGCTAAAGTGGTAAGTATTAGATACTTGAGTAAGTTAAAAATTTAAATTATATTATACATATTCTGAATTGGAGAGTACCTATATTCAATTCCATCACAATTTACAGACATCGGAATATCTGTATAAAATAAGTAAGTGTATTTCAGATAGTACAGCAACAGTCATTTTGAAGGCCATGTAGTAAGCCCAAGGCTAGGCGTATTTTATAATCAGCAGTTAATTAATTAATATCTAATAATCAAAAATAACTTATT
>NW_020272876.1:86801-229211 GCF_003268045.1 Sipha flava
CAGCGATCGTAGTGTTCTGCACGAAGCTCGCTACATAAATTTGGTGTCAGGTGTGGGGTTAACCTAACCTGCACGAAGATCGCTACAGCCACCTCACTTTGAGGATAATTCCAAATAGACAATTATAGAATTTTGAGGACAGTCGTACAAATTCGTACTAATTGGATACTAAATATTGACATAAGAATATTTGCAGAAATTTAAAAAGTTGATGTGTGGGCGGGGCCGGGGTGACGCCGTATTCGCGAAAACCGAATTTTCGAAAAAGTGATTAGAAATTTGACTTCGCTGACGGTCGTACAAATTCGTACCAATTGGATACTAAATATTAGCATAGTTGGATATGCAAATTCTATCAAATTCCTTGTGGGCAGTGCTGAAGTGACATCACCCCAACTCCGCCCACATAAAAAATGAAATACTTCACAAACCAATGTCATACAAATTTCGCGAAGGGCCATACAAATTCATACTAATTAAGTATTAATTATCTGTATAATTTTTTAGTAAATTTTTAACTGGGCGGGGCTGGTGTGATGTACATGTTGTCAATAATGTTGAGTTATGGCCAAGTCCTTACAATTTTTAGGTTTCAATCACAAAAATTTGTTTACTTTCATAAAATAACCAATTTACTATAGGTATTTAATATTATACATATATACCTATAAATTGTGGCAAAATGTTTTTATATTTGACTCTCTTTCCCTAGAATTCCAGCCCCAATTGTATCCTTAAATATTTCTAAAAGTACAAAATCCTATCTAAAATTCTTCTTAATATATATTTTAAAATAAATTGTTTTTTAATTTATACTATTTAGACCAATTTTTTTTCACAAAAAAATAAAACTATATATTCCAGTAAGTAGGTGATACAGTTTTAATTTAGTGTATTTTTTGAAAAACATAATTATTAATGAATATTTCATACTTGGTTAATTGATTACAAAGTTACAAGAATTACTTAATAAGATTGCTCTTTTAATAATAAATTGTTTTTAGTTTTTAAGTGATCAATAACTTATTTATGTTGAAAAGTGTATCTTTTTCTATAGACATAATCACAAAAGCCTCAAGTTTACTTTCATTTAAAGTACTTCGGAGTCTATTTTTTAAATATTTTAAAATAGAAAACCCAAAAAAGACATGCAAATCATTGTTACTTAACATTAACAACTAAGTCTCAACTAATAAAATGTATTATAATGATTACCTGTGTGCATGGCAATGTTAGAAGATATTTATAAGCAATAGTTAAATTACTATAAGCATTGCTGTATAAATTGTATTTTTGAAGTACAAGGTAACAATAAATAGAACAGTTCATGCATGATGTGGAGTGTGATTTATACATAGTTATGTTTCCAACATCTTCATCTTGAATTTCATCATAGGTAACAATTTCATATGATTCGGGAACTGATTTATTTAGCTCATTCCAATTACTAGAAAAACTAAGTAATTCATTTTGTAAGCTTTCCCTTGAAATTGTTTCATCAAACTGTTTAATTATGTTGGTTAGCTCTATTAAAGCATTGGATGGCAAATCCTTTTTATTTATATCTTCAAAATTAACAAGTGACAAACATGCAAAATCAGTATATAAAATTTGATTTTTTGAAAACTTTTTTTCCATGCTAGTAATAGTATTGTCCAAGATCAAATTATGGACTTCCATAGTAAACTTTATATCAGGATCTGTAATTGGCTCATCGTTATTTTTTTCACCAGACAATATTTTTCGTTTTCTGGATCTGATTATAGGTAACTCAGTTTCATTTACTATGTCTATATCTTCGGTTTCTATCAATTCTAATTTTTTTGACATGGTATCAATAAATGTTTTTTTCATCACTTTTACTCCATTCATATCTCTTTGAATAGACTTTAGATTTTGAACAGCTGCACAAACCATCTCTTGGCATAAATCTATACCCTTGGTTTTTAAATATTTAGACTAAGGACCAACAATATTAAAAATTCTTATGTAAATAAAAGCGATAAATATTTATGAGTATTCTAAAATTCAATTTTTTAAAGTTGTAGCCTTTAACCTAGCTTCCGGTATGTATCCATTTGAAATCTGTATAGAATTTAAGGCCAATATCACATCAATATACATACCATCAGATCCAAATAAATGTTTTAACGCCAGTTTTTTTGACCATTACCGTGTGTTACCTATAGATTGTAAACGTTTTTTATTATTTTCACCAACAGTATTCGCCCAAACGTTCATTCTTTTATACGACTCTTTGAAAAAATTAGCAAGATCATTAAGAGTGACAAATAATGCAGCTGCTTTCAGAGGTGATTTGGTAGAATCAATGATCACTAAATTAAAATATGTGCATAGTATCAAACGTGAACTTGATTTGGTGTTGACTTTTCAAGCCAAGCAGAAAAACCATTAAATTTACCTTGCATGTTTGATGCACCATCTGTTGCATTGCCGACACATTTCATAATATCAAGACCATTTTCAGCTAAAACACCTTGAAACATATCGCTAAAACTTTTGCCTGTAGATTATTGTACAGTTATTACCGCCAATAGTTTTTCTTGTATACCTTTGTAGTGCACATATCTTAAAATAATAGAGGATTGATCTTGAACAGATATATCTTGTGTGGTGTCCAAATGGACAGAGAACATAACAACATCTCTAATTTCATCCGATATTGATTTTTTCATAAAATGTGATATAGAATCTATAACCATGTTCACAGTACTTTTATAAATAAATGTCAAAGATGCACCTCTACCTTTGCCTTTTCCTCTTTCATGATTTGCACTGACACTTTTAGTTATCGAATCAATATGCTCACTAAGAAAAACGTCATACTTTTTCGAAAGTAATAAAATGTTCAAGAAATTACCATGGTCGAGAGAAAAATCATTTAAGTTTTCTGCTCCTTCATTTCTATGACCTCTATAACTTAAGCCTCTTTTATCAATTAATTTTATAACATCTATAATTCTTTGTTCTTTGTACAATATTTCGGTTTTTGGTTACTTCTATCTTTTTTTTCTGTAAATGTTCACTAAACAGCCGATAATCAAAAGTATTTTTACTTGAGAAGTTTAAGAAAGCTTTTGAAGATAAATTGTGAGATTTAATAATTTCATGCTCTTGAATTCTTTGATAAATATAGCTCCAAGTATTGAAACCATCAGTAAAAATATTTTGTTCAGAAGAAAAAGCTAAACACACACTGCAAAAAATTTTTTAGAACATTCATCATATGTTAGCCAACGACGCTAAATATCATTTTTGCCTAAAAAAGCTTTTGATGATAAAATAGATGAGTTAGATGTGACTGATTAGGTTGAAAATCGAAAAATTCTCTTAATATTAATGATTTTGGCTTTTGAAAATAGTTGAAGTCAGTGGACAAATTAGCTGAAGCTGAACCAAAATCAAGTTCAACAATGTTATTATTAATTTGTTCATTTTGCATTTCATATTCAGCTTGTCAATTAAGCATAAGAAAAATTAAGCCTTAAGCATTAAAAAATATAAGCATTAAGCATTATGCAATTTTGTTTACAATCAACCAAAATATATTTTCATCAATTAACTAAGTAAAAATCACTATGTACATTGTATAAAATATATTAATAATATGTACCATATATAAAAATAATATGTTATACTTTCTACAGAATTGTCTAAATAAAGGTTTTGTTTAATTTTAGGGGTGAATAAAAAATAATAATTATATAATATTTCAAATAAACGATTATCTGAAAGAATAATTATCTAAAAAATATTTTAACTCAATAATATACAATTGTATAAAAAAAAATGTAATAGTAAAATAATGGTCTAAAGCAGCAGTTCTCAAACTTTTTCGCGGAGCCCAAATATTCCTAAAAAAAATTACGGAGCCCCAAAAATCAGAAATGTCTATATGAGACAACAAAAATTCATAAAAAAATGATGTCAATTGTAAATGATTTGCTTTTTATTTTTATTTTCTGTAAAATACGAATATATACAAATTATTCAATTAATATTAATTTAATAAGAAAAAAGAACATAATATTATAGAAATTTATTTATTTATTAATGTGATCCATGATATTGGCTTTTTTTGTTGACCAGTTTATATTTGACTTGATAGGCGAGAGTTGAATGTGCATATCTGCTTCAGCATCCAATTTATTACGATATTTGGTTTTCGTTGATGCATATGATGAAAATCCGGTTTCACGTAGATATGTTGTTGCGAAAGGAAGAAGTGCTAAGATAGCTTTTTTAGCCAGAGATTGATATTCGTTAATAATACTGCTACTGCACCAAAAATCTGTTAATGATATTTTATCAAATAAAGTTTTTATAGATGAATCGGTGGTCATTTCAATAAATTCTTCATACTCCGTTATAGATAAATCTTCGGGCTTATCGTTGATTAAAAACGGATTTTTAACCCAATTATATCGTTGGATAAATTCTATATCTTTACTTTCTGGAAAATATTTTTCTAATGATGATAGTATTTAATTTAAATGTTGTTTAATTTCGCCATATATTTCATCAAAATCTTCAATATTACCATCAATCGATTCTAAATATTCCTTTAACAAAGGAAAACTATCAATTTTATGTTGAGAAAAACACACAGCCCAAAATTTAATTTTTTTTTTTAAAGCTCGAATTTTGTCATTTATCGAGAAAACGGTGGTCATTTTACCTTGTATTGATAAGTTCACTTCATTTAATTTTGTGAAAATATCAGCCAAGTAACTAAGTCGAAATAACCAAATTTTATCAGTAAGTCTGAGCTGTAAATTAAATGGGTGATCGGTGAAAAAAACGTACAATTCATTGCGCAATTCGAGTAAGCGTACAAGTGTTTTTCCCTGAGAAAGCCATCTTACTTCGGTATGGTAAAGTAGTGATTTGTGCATACTTCCCATATCTTCACACAAAATTGTGAACAGTCTTGTGCTCAATAGTCGAGATTTTACGAAATTTATAATCTTCACTCCCTCATCAAGTACATTTTTAAGAGGTATTGGCATCTTTTTAATAGCAAGTGCTTGACGATGAAGAATGCAATGACTATTACTACAGTTGTTTGTTACTTCATTAATTCGCGAAACCACGCCAGCAGTTTTTCCAACCATTGCCTTCGCTCCATCTGTACAAATATCAATACAATTATCCCAAGTCAATCCTTCTAATTCGAAAAAATTGTTCAACATATTGAAGATTTCATAACCAGTTGTATAAGTGGACAAAGGTTGACATAATAAGAGGTCTTCTTCAAGAGAAGTTTGATATTTATACCTGACGAATACAAGCAATACAGCTAATCCAGAAACGTCAGTGGATTCATCCATTTGTAAAGAAAAATTATTACATTTAAGACGAGATATTAATTCCGATTTTATGTGAGTTGATATATCGTTAATTCTACGTCTAACGGTGTTGCGACCCTCGTGTTCAAATGAATCGTACAATATTGTTGATAAATGTAATAGATATTTATTTAAGTTTAAGAGAAATCACATAGATAAGTTATAAAATGTACGGAGTGGAGATTCCTTGTGCACACCTACATGCGTCAGAGGGCTCGGAGCGATAAACTCGTAAGTCTTAACGGTCAGGCAATGTACATACGGACAGAGTCCGTGGAATCTCCAATGGTGATGTGTGGGTGACTTGAGCTGTGGAATCTAACTGCCGTCTCGTCTCTCGCCCTTTGGTATTTATGTCGGTCCTGCGACTGCTAGGTCACTGTTGTTTGGTGAAATCGTCCCGGACGTCACGTACATCCTGTGGCCATCGGATTTCTACATTTGATAATTAGCCATTTGTACGCGCCCTGGGTTGCATCATGAAAATGTGATGTTGCACTCTTGAATTATTATTATTTTGGGAACGACATTTTATTGGAGTAGGTTATTGTGTTAATAGTTGTATTTACATTTTAAAAACGTACTTAATTTCTAAGGACATTTCCTTATACAAACGTGACGATTTCTCTTTAACATTTATTATGTGAAGGTGGACACGTACACAATATCTACGTGTCTTACAACAACGGTATCATTGGAAAAGTGGAATAGTATTTATTTTTTTGACTGCCTTTTCATCTAACATACAACTAACAATATCAGTCACGCAAGGTTTGATGAGACTTTCGGCAATTGTATGAGCTTTACCAGCCTGAGCTATACGATAACTGACCATATAAGATGCCTCTGTTGCTTTTTCATTTGCCGTTTTTGTTACTTCAGCTATAAAGTTCTTATTCTTTAAAAGTTGATCACGCAATCGAATAAAATAATCTATAGGTTTATCTTTCACGTTTGTGTGGTTAGTTTCCAGATGACGGCGCAATTTGGCTAGCACCATTGAACTATTCGGAAAAACTTTACTACATACAACGCACTGTGGATAACTATTTTCATGTATGAAACCAAAAGAGATATAATGTTCGTCATATTTTCTTCTTTTACTTACTGTAGTGTCAGATGTCGCTGTATCAGATTGTTTGTTAGGTGGACTATTTGCTCTTTTTAAACTCGCACTATTAGTCGGTGTGATACATATATTTTCATTTGCATCTGATGAGGATGATCCCACTGTATTTCTTGATTTGTTAAGCCAACGATCCACTTGAATTTTTATTCACAAAAAAAATTGTTAACAATAAAAACAATTGATGGTAAAATAGGAAACACGTAATATGAAATAAACACCGAAATAACAATATTTGCGTCAGCGGCCGTTGAATAACGAGTAATGACTGAAGAATCAAGAAATTATTAGAACTTCGTAGAATGTAGATTGTACTATTGTAGATAAGTAAACTAAATAATTATCGTACAACATGTCAAATGAACGAAAAACCCGACTTTTATCTAATCTCATTTTGACAATGACACAAAATATGACATATGTGGATTTATAAATATTTTAAAGTTTTAAACGTTTAAAATAATACATATTGGTACGGTCCAAATAATATTGATTATAAAAATAAAAATTTAACTAAGAAATATAATAATAATTTAATAATTTAAATTTAATTAATACAGATATTCTCAGGGAGCCACGGAGCCCCTAGACTACTCTCGCAGAGCCCTAGGGCTCCGCGGAGCACAGTTTGAGAACCGCTGGTCTAAAGTAATATTGACTAATATAACTGTTGAAATAAATTCAAGTTCAATAGGTATGTACTTACTATTATACAATTCAAAGTCTAGGTACAACATTGTTAATATTTTGATTTATAAATAATGTAATGACAAATTTGAATTTATGAAAAAACAATTTTAAACGGATAGATATTGCTTTACTTTAATATTTATTTATACGATATTTACTTTGATTGCTAGATGCTTAATTTACTTTATTTGTTAACTGTCTACAAATAAATAATTTAATGGCTCATAATATAATTTTTAGATATATTAAAAAGCAAACAAATTGTACTCTAGCTTACTACTTGACTGGAAGAAGCTAAAGGTGTTGCAGGAGAGTCATAAGCAGAATTGTCTTCAAAGTTTTTTAAAGCGTTCTTATAAATTAATTTTTTAACAAGTATAGTTGTACCATTAGTATCAACACCTTCCACATTTTTTAGAATGGTCTAAAATAAGTAATAATTACAAGGTCTTTAATTACATTCAATTTTTACTTAAAAAATGATAATTTTAATTTAAACATAAACCAATTGATAGGTATTTAGATATTACCTTTTATATTATGTATTTATATAATATTTTTATTTCATATAGGTAGGTAATTATAATGTTTTATACATTTTACAAATAGTTATTGCTATATTCAATTTACTATCTACCCTATCTACCTTATTATTGGTAACTACATTTTGGCATTAAAAAATGTCAATAATTGATTTGCATTTTTTTGCCGATTCACAAAGTTGCTGCTTTTTATTTTCCCTACTTCTTTCAGCACCACCTTTCCTTTTAGGTGCAGGAATCCTTTCAATCATATTGTTGTAGTGTTGTCTGACGTCAATCTCAACTCAGTACTCACAAGTTACAAATATAATTTTTAAATAACGCACGTGCGTCGTCTGCGAATAGAGATTCGAGTGAGATCATGCCATCAAGATTGGGCGCGGTGCGGTGATATGCATGAAGTTATAATCGCTGTGCTTTGCTCGATGGCCAACGCGAACATATTGCATATTTACAAAATAATATATAAACATATCATAATTAACAATAAAATAGAAAACAATTATTATACAAAAATACGGGCGAAGCACGTTTGGGTACATTACATTATTTTTACCTGTAAATTTGGAACACGTTTGAGTACACAAACACATAGCACGTTTGGGTATATACACTAATATTATGACCAATAGGTTATCACGAAAAAAAAGATTAACTATCTTTATAAGATATGGTTTAAGAGTAAATGTTTCAATGTTCAGTTCCGATTTGGATTTTCAAACGGCAAGATTATTTTATTCTTTGTAATTATGGACGTGAACATTTCCGATGTTTTTGAAACCCGACGTGGGAAAAAGTGTGTTGCGATTAACAGTTATAAATTTAGTGAGTTTAGAGAAAACAAAAATACAACTAAAGTTTTTCGTTGCACGAATCGTAAATGCACTGTCACTGCTAAATTAATATCCAATTTAAAAACGGTAATTTCAATAAATGGTGAACATAGACATGATGAATTAGTTGAAGAAACCATCACTAAACAAACAGTGATGTCAGTTTTAAAGCGCAAAGCAACTACTGATCTTAACGTGAAGCCAAATAAACTTATACGACAATAACTACGCAATTGCCCCAAATCAGAGAATCTAAGTCATTCTGACGTCAGGTTATTCAGGAAAAGTATGTACGAAGCTAGACGAAAAATATTTCCTAAAATACCAAAATCTTTATTCGAAGCAAAAGCTATGATTTTTAAAAATAAAAAAGATTTCGTTTCAAATAATGAACCATTTTGTTTCATGGATTCGGAAAGTAGTGTACCTATTTTTACAAATGCTACTAATATGTCTCTTTTAAATAGTTCAAAGCATGTTTTTGCTGATGGAACTTTTTCGTATGCACCAAAATATTTTTTTTCAAATGTATACAATACATGTATATTTGAATGGATTTTATGTGCCAATTATATTTGTTTTTATGGACTCCAAAACACAAAAATCGTATACTAGCGTTTGGTTGAAAATAAAAGAGTTATATTTTAAATTTCACGGACAACAATTGCAATTGAAAATGATACATTTAGACTTTGAAAAAGCTGCTCACAACGCAGTATTGGAAGTTTTCGAAAATTGTCAAGTGGTAGGTTGTCGTTTTCACTTAAGTCAAGCCTGGTTTCTTCGTATTAAAAATGACAAAGAATTAAATAAACACTATGCAGGAAAAACAGTTGTATACCAGTGGCTTCAAAGTTTTTTCGGTCTAAGTTATTTACCTTCTAATGAAGTAAATGATGGTTTTATATCTCTCATGGCCAATGCACCACCCAATGTTGAACATTTTACGGATTATATTGTAGACACGTTTATTGATGAAAATAGTTTATTCTCACCTCATTTTTGGGCAGGTGAGCCATCTATGGATCCTAGGACAACAAACGGACCTGAAGCTTTTCATAGAGATTTTAACAGTCAATTTTATACTTGCCATCCTAACTGTTTTGCAGTAATAAATATTTTATTAGAAGTTCAAGAAGAATCGTACTTAAAAATAGGTAGCATTAAACGAAATGTACAAAACAAAAAAATAAAAGAAGACATGGATAATATGTATAATACATATAATACATATGTATTAAACAAATTTGAGGAGTACAAAGTCAATAAAGATGTTGCAAAATATTTATCCCTAATTGGTCCAATATTATAAAAATGGTAAAAACATTATATAATTATAAAATATATAATAATAATATAATAATATATAATATACAAAGACTTAATAAATAAATAATAATGGTATAATAGTATATAATATAATAAATAATAATTTAAAAATTATGACAAGTAATTAAACATTATACTAAAATATTTTTGGGAGACTAAATAGAGCCAATCTCCTCGTGGTGTCTCCTGTATAACGCTAATAGGCTCTAAAAATTTAAAATTAATGATTAAATATTAAAATGTTATTTTTCTAGGTGTTTCTAAATGTTATATTAATACCTATGTCCTATGTACCCAAACGTGTTGCGTTTAGGGTCTACTGTACCCAAACGTGTTACGGCCAAAAATACCACTAATAATATAAATTATCAGCCCATACACAGATAACCGTCTTTATTATTTATTTTCCTATTTTATTTTATTTTTTTTTTTTGTATCGGAGCAGTTCAGACTATGGCTAATTGCTAAATAACTAGCCATAGTCCAAACGGCAGACGTCCAGTCCATCGGGAAAACTCCCAAATTTCCGGTGGGCCAATCCGCCCCTGATTCAAAGAATCAAATAAAAATCGCTTTGGTTGAAAATTTGATAAAGCTGTTTTATCAAATATTCATTTCTCAGGAAAAAACTTCCACAATAGATATTTTTTGAGGGATTATAGGAATATGTCGATCATAAGTTGTGCGTGGTAAAATTGCTGGAGGAATTTCTACACTGTCTTCACAAACTATTGGCATACCATCAATATTCACAGTACTGCTAGCAGTAGACTGTTTTTCATTTAAAATGTTAAAAATATTTTTTCTCAAAGTACTAGATAAACTACCTTCAACTTCTGAATCAGAACTGCTATCGTATTCATTATTATCATACCAATCGCTTTCATCGCCGGATTCAATATTGGTAATTAATTCTGAAATTTGTTGTTCGGTAAGACTCATTGTAACGGTACTCACTTCTACAGAATACAATGCTATAATTTACAGAATACATTAAAACCATGCGATAATTAGTACAATTGTTTTTATTTATTTGATAATTATGATTTATTTTGATAACGAGCTTTGACAAAATCCACTGATGTAATCACAGCTGTCGCCCCTTAGAATATCTAGGGTAGACAATAAAAACATATATCAAAATTTAGAATTATTTAGAAATATGATAATTAGGGATGTGCTGAACTAGAAATATTGGAAAAACCGAATACCGAATATTTTGTTTTCTACACCTAAAAATACCGAATGTTATATAAATTAATATTATTCGGGATCCGGCACAAAATATTCGGCGTTATTCGGTGCAGAATATTTAAAAAAATATTGATATCAAACATAGTAACTAGTAACATAACTACATACGTATAAGCTATAAAGATTAAAGATTAAACTGATTAAAGACGTACAACAATAAACTTTTCAAAAACAATTTTACTTCATAACAACTTAGAAAATGTATTTATTATAATTTTAATTTTTGATAAGATAGTATGAAATCCTTTCATATTACTATTTACTAATTAATTATAATATGACTATATGAGAGATTTTCCTAATCGATTTCACTTAATAACATTTTATAAAATGTATCTCTTGACTATTCTAAAAATGTTAAACCATTTATAAACTATAAATATAATATATAAAAAAAATTGAACAAGTAACAACACTTCATAAAATGTATTGGTTACAAACTTGTAAATTGTAATAAGTACAAAATAAACCTATATATAATTAAATTATAAAATACAATGATCAGATAATAATATAATATGAGATTCTTTCTTATAACTAACTGAATTATTATTAATTAATTATTATATGATAACTTTTCATAATCTAATTAACTTTTTATGAACTTTTAAACTTTCATAGGTATAAAATAAATAATAAACCTAAAACTGAATTATGCAATACATATTATATCAAAAGTACATTTGAGGTATTCAAAAGATTATTATGTAAAAAAAGCAATTTTTCCGCATTTCTGGGTAATAATCTGTATCTTTTGTTTTCATAGATGGTACCAGCTTCAGAAAATAATCTGTAGCACATCAAATTCAATATCTTAAATTATAGGTAATTCCATAAGAGTTATACCTAATTAAACTAAAAAAAAATTTAAATTTTTGTGTGGTAAAATAATGAAAAATAACTATTATATTTTATTTGTGTTGTTCATACTTTCATAGTTCATAGGTACTCATTTAAAACATAACTAGTACCTACTGTTGAAACTTGAAATACTATTTTTTTGAAATAGGAAACTGAATAAATATCATAGTTAATAATAAACACTAAATAGTAAATACTAAATACAAAATATGTAAGAAGTTAATATACTAATTTATATATTATAGTAAGTATATTAATTTTAATATTTTAAATGTGTTAAATACTTAAATAGTAATTTAGCTTACCATTCACTATATATACTTATAGCAGGAGCAGAAAAATATTTCATTACCATTTCAGCCAAATTTGGATAGTCACGTGCATTTTTTCCCCACCATTTTAATGGGTCGTCAGTTCTTTTTATACATCCAGAATTTAGATAATTGGTGACTTCATTGTTGACCATAGTTTTCACTTCATATCTAACACTATCAGATTGACCATTTTCTTCAGTTTGAGGAATTTGAGTAATTGCATCTAAACAGTCCCAAATTGACCTTTTTCTAGTTGGTAAATTAACTTCATTATTTTCTGGGTTTATATTTGAATCTTTAAAAGAATGTTCTGAGTCAATGTTGGTTCTTTCATCTTCTGAAGTAATCATTTCTGTTTTCTTCTTTTCAATTTCTTCAATTATTTTCTCACAGATAATTTGTTTTGTGTTGTCAGCAGAATCCTTGCTTTGAAATGACCAACAATTTTTCTTACTTTATCTATGGAAATTTTTTAAACCAATTTGTGAAGAATGCAAATCAGATATGACTAGTTGCAATGTGTGAATGAAACAAGATTCACTTGAGAAATTAGCGTCATTACAAGCTTTTTTATATTTGCTGCATTGCCTCTAAGAATTATATGAATTTTATTATTAATATTTCATTTTGATATTAAGTTTTGTAGCATACTACAAATATTTTGACTAGTATACCTTTCTGGGAAGTGTTGACAACTGAAAGCAGCATTACATTTTTTAAAATTACATGTTAGCCAATGGGCACTCAAACTTATAAAACTTTCATTATTATTGTTAGCTGTCCAAATATCAGTGGTAATGGAAATATAAGATGTTAATTCAATGTCTTTCAATAGTTGTTCATAAACTTTAGTACACATATTAAGTATAACTGTATTAGTAAAATATTTTCTACCAGGAATTTTGTACTTTGGCTGCAGTTTTTTAAAAGTTGCTTAAATCCATGGTCTTCAACAACGCTAAATGGTTGAATATCTAATGATATCATTTTTCCTATAGCATAATGTATTTCTTTCACGTTTTGATTGTTTATATCCCATTCTGTTTGTTTATCGTTAAAATTAGGTAAAGTAAGTTGGAAATTTGGTTGTGAAGTTTTTAAACTGTTATCAGTTTTATTTTGAGTGTTTTTTGAAGTTTCATTACTAATTAATAGGTCTTTATATTCCACCTCATGTATCAATTTTAAATGATTTAATAATGGCGATGTAGAAGCATATTTTCCTATTCCTCTTCTAGATAGTTTTTTTCACAAATACTACAAATAGCATAATTTTGATTACTGTCCCATAGTGTGTAATATTCCCAAACACCACATTTGCTTGTTGAACTCATGTTAAGGTAATTAGCATTTATGCGTAGTCATTAATTAGTTATCGCTAATCGTATTAGATTATAATTTATAAAATAGAATTAACTAAAGAAATAAATAATAATCACAGGTCAATCACTCAAAATGCACAATAACAATAAATGGTTTATCTTTTAATTTTTAAACTCATCCGTGTCTATCTCTAGTCTCTATAACCATGGTTTCAGTCAAATCAATTATTCATATATTACAATTTACAGTGTTGCTACTTTGGCAGATAAAGTTTTCTTCATATACTGAATACTGATTAATACTTAGATCATATACAAGGTATTAGTGATTAATGATTATATTATTTAATTTAAAAATTAAAATTAGCCGATTAGAAAATACCGAATATTGGCCGAATATCAAGTACCGAATAATAAATTGTATTCTTGACCAAATAGGCCAGATACCGAATAACTACCGATTATTCGGTCCATCATTAATGATATTAATTAATCCGTATTGATAAATGAAAATAAATCTATTGGTTGAAATAGAACTTCACAGATGGCAGCACATATTTTATATAAGGTATTTTACAGTAATGTAACATAAAGACATTTAAAGGAATTCGCGGGAAAAACGTATATATACGTCTTCGCTCTTTTTGACAGTATACTTCAAAAACGTATATATACATCAACGCTCGTCAAAGGGTTAAGGAATTGATCATATGTGAGATAAACCTTTCAATGTGTCTAACCTTTTTATGTGGATCATTTTATAACGATACTTAGGCCCATACCAGGCCACCAAAATGTTTTTTATAATATTATAAGTAGGTATAACGTTAAACTATTCAAAAAGCGATTGAAATCGATAACAGATAACGAAACAGAAACGAAAAATGATTAATATTAATATAGAAAAACATAACAGAAAACGATTAACGATTGAAACGGATATTGTTGGCGCGGAACCCGTATAGCCTGCCTCTTCAAAAAAAATTTCGGTTAGAAGCAGTGTATTTATTTCACGTTGTAGACTTAAAAGCCTGACAAGATTACGCATACTTAAAATCATCATAATTAAATTCTGTAAAAAGATTTGAGTTGATCAACTTTTTTTCTAGGTCAATATGGAAATCGATTTTTGATATTTCTTTGAAAATTGTCTTTAAATCTTATTTCAGTTTCTCAATTTTTATTTAATTTTCAGATTTAATTTTGTGTCTTTTTTAAAAATGTTAAACAGTGATTCTAAAATCGACTTCCACAATAACTTCAAAAAAAGGTTGATCTACTCAAATCTTTTTACAGAATTGAAATCCGATCATTTGGAGTTGACGTTTATTTGTTAGGCTTGATTAATTTTCAGTTTCTTTGTTGGAACAAAATATTTTATTTCATCAAATGTAATGACTTGTGCATGCGTGTGCGAACAATTGTTTCCTCGAAACGTTAAATACCGGCGCGCAACGCCAGCTGCCTGCGAACCGATATTAGATATATAGATCCCTACATTGTCTTATTGTGAATTTAAATAAATTGTATTAGGTACTTATATTTATAATTTGGTATATTTACTGTAATGAGTTTTTACACATACTGTTCGATTATGCCTCTAACCTAACTTATGGATTGAGTCGACAATTAGTACTTACTACTTGTAAGAGCCACATCTAACGTTTAGTTTCATGCGTTTCAGTGCATTGTTACTCGATTTTATATGGATTCATAACTTCCAGAAATAATCGATTCTAGGTTTAATCGAGGATTACCAATAAGGCCAGGTATTCCCGAAAAAAAAGTTTAATACTACAATAATTGTAGTATGATAATTATTATTATAGTTATTGTGATAAATTATATAAATATAATTACCATAAAACTTACGAATTTATTTGTTATGATTATAGCACCTTTAGCTTTTTATCTCATTTCTAATACATCTTGAATTAATTAATAATTAGATGTTATGAATATTCGTTCTAAAACTTTTTTTTTTTATAAAATTTGGCAACCCATGATTCTCGCACTCAAATTACAAATGCAATATACTTATTTATTAATTATTATGAATTGATAAATAATAATAATAATATTGAATAATATCATATGTCTTGCGGCGTATAAACGACGACGGTAATGACTAATGACAGTCCGTTTGCTGATAATGCCGGAGCGTATTATTTTGGGGAAGTCACACACACACTAATAATCGTTTAGTAACGTACATACAAGACATAACATAACGCGAATAAGGTATTGTCTATACTCAACCCCTTAAAAAAGGTCCGCTTCCAACCTCCTCAACACCGATGAAACATTAATAGTAATACATCATACATAAATTATAAATTGACAATAAATACACATTTATCCTGGTATATACATTTTATTGTTGTCATACAACAAATATGATTGCTTTATTTATAAGTTATGAGTTATGATAATTACAAAAAGAAAATATCGTTAAAGGCAGGAGTTTATTTATCAACAGATTTTCGATTTTCGGCGTACACCTAATGTAAAATATTATTTTATGAGTATACGCTTCTAAAATAACTCGAAAATAAAAAAACTAATAATAATTTAGTAGTTCATTGGAAAAAATTGTTATGAACCATGAAATTGTTAAAAATTTAAATTTTTAACCGTTGGATAAACAATATGAATAATGGGTTTGTCGCCTTCAAGAAGAGTAATTACATTGACGATAGGTTCTATTAGTTGTATCATTGAATCAACATTTTTCCAAAAAGATTCCAGTAAAATAGTAGAAACGTGATCCTTAAATAATATCGCTACATCTTCATCAATTGCTGCCGATTTTAATACCTGTTTTAGTTTAAATAAATTTTTATAGCAAATCAAGTGACTCTGCCATCGAGTTTTCACTGGCAATTGAACAAATACATTTATATTTTTTTCCTTTGAAATTTTCCGAATTTTGTATAAAAGTCTCTGGCTATATTTTATTGTTTTTATTATTGAGACGACTTTTGTATCAAATGTTTGTAATTTATCACATTTAAATATGTCTTTAACTAATAAATTTAATGTGTGACAAACGCATGTTAATATTAACATATGTTCAAGTTCAAATTTATTTTGAACTATTTCAGCAGCCTTAACAATATTACTAGCATTGTCACTAATGAAAGCTACAAACTTTTTAGGATCATATTTATTTATTATTGTAATTATTTGGCTAGCTAAATACTCAGCAGTGTGCCTTTTCCTATCAGTATCCATAAAGTCCACGAAAAAAGGTTCTGGAGTAGTAATAACAAAATTTATAATTCCTTCTTGTCTTAAATTAGACCAACCATCACATTGGATACTGAAACATTTTGACTCAGCTATTTTATTTTCTACTTTAAATTTTTGCAATAAAAATTCCTTTTCTAACAAAGTTGTTGATAAAACCTTTCGGTTTGGCAATTTGTAAGATGGTCGAATAGTATAGAACAATTGTTTCCAAGATTTATGTTCAACAATAGATGGTGGTTTTCCGCTTGTAAAAATAGCTCTGGCTAATAGAGTGTTGATTTTTTCCTAAAGAGATAATATTTTGTCTAGTATTAGAATTTACCAATTTTTAAATACTTGAAAAACATTTCTTAGCAATAAAATATAATAATTATATACGGTGATAAAGCAATACCAATACAATATATTTTAAAATAAATGATGAAAACTAATCGAAAATTCATTTGTATATAAATAAAAAAATTCTGTTAAATTATGCTATAGTAAATTGAGATTTTAAAGCAATGATATACGTCAGTGGCGTATATAGGTTTTCATTTCGGAGGGGGTCGATTATGTATTTGATTTTTGGGTGGAAAGGAAGGAGGAAGCACACTATTATGAAAAAAATTACTTTAGCACTATAAGACTTCTCGACAGTCTTTACACCATCAGAAAAATAAGAAACTCAATTTTTTTAATGATTTATTAATTTTTAAAAGTATAAAAACTACATTGTAATAAACAAATTTTTTATTAGAGTCACTCAAAATTCACCACATATTTTCTTAAAAGAATAAACATATTTTATAAATATAAAATTTTAAATTATCGCATAAGAGCAACATTCTCAGTGTCGCAACAAATTTTCGGAAACCCTCAGCATTAAGACATATCCATGTTAAAAATAACAATCTTTAACAATGGTGTTTTTCATTTCGGAGGGGTCCCGGGCCCCCTCCTCCCCATAAATACGCCACTGATATACGTAATATCATAATATAATATTTTGGCTCTCAACCACAGAATTATTTATTATAAATGCATAAACATACCTTTTGTGCAAAATCAATTTTATCAATGAATTGAGAAATGTTCGATTTTACTTTGACTTTTTTTTTTCAATTTATGGAATAATTGTTTGATCCGAAACATACATGGTTAAATCTGCGGGCATTGAATCGTTTTGTAATTGTGACAATGGCGTACATTCACGTACAAATGATAAACTCTGGGAAGTAGATGGTTGATGAAGATCTATACCAATTAAAATTAAACATTTTTCATTGTTATATTTAAATAGTCTCAAAGAATTGAAGTTCTAAAACCGAGCAAAAGTTACCTCTTTGAATAACATTTGTTTCTGCAGTTAATATCGGCACCTTTTTGTCACTTAATTCTTCTTTCACTTGAAGTGGTGTATTTTTACATGCTTTAATTAAGTGTATTTTCATTTTGGTTGCATTTTTTGTATGTATACTTAAGATCACAAAATTTACAGTACCACACAGTTTTGGACTTTTTGGTCAATTCATTAAAATGTTTAGATACAAATTTATATTTTTTTGTCATTTTAAAACAGTTAAAAACACCGTAATTATGATTTAAAGTTTTAAAGTGTAATGAATAATAATAAATGAATAAAAAATAACCAGTGAATATGTCACTAATTTTTATAATAATGACACTGCAGTAATAACAGGCACATTGTGATATTATATATTATGTAAACATATACTGAAATACTACATACGCTGGTTGTTGTGTACGAGCGCGATATTGTGGTATTTTCCCAGTTGATGGTTTATATTAAGAACAAATTTAGTTATATTAATAACGAGATATTATTATTACACCAAAATACTGCATTCAGTCATTCGAAATAAAACGATTTGATATACCACATATTAAAATAATAATTGTAATATTGGGGAAAGTTGGAAAAGTAGTCTGAAAGAAAATTCCCGGGAAAATAACATTTCCCAGGAACTTTTACCGAGAACATTTCCAATGGGACATCACTAGTCCAAGACCATTTGAAATCATTAATTCAATTGTTCACAGAACAAGAAATGGCTTCTAATGTTAATGTTGATTTAGTAATTAATGAGTTCAATAACTCAAGTAAGTGGCGTATGTTATTATTAGGGCTCGGATCTTAATGCACTTAAAAATACTAAATATGCGTGCACTTTGCGCTTAAAAAAGTACAAGTATGCTCTAAAAATATGCACTTATATTTAATTTTTGTACACAACATTTTCATTTACACAAATATTTTATAAAATTATAAATATAGAAAAAGCGAAGTAATAAAAATAATTCAAATTTTTAAATTTGAATAATAATTGAAAAAAAAAAAATAATATTAATAATAAATAGCATTAAAAATGTTTCTTGAATAAAAAAAAATGCACTTGTAGAATGTCCAATAATCATTGAGTTATTTTCCTAGAAAAATATTTATAGAAAATCATTGTATTTCAATAGCAGCTGTTCCTATTTGATATTTGTATAATATTTTATTTTAGATGAAGCTAGCTGTAGTTATAATTTATAAATATATATATATATTATATTAACCAATAGGGTTTAATATCTCAAATGGAAATTTGAAAAATACAATACAAGAATATCAAGAAAGTTCTCTCAATATGAATGTATTTATTTTTTTATTTTTCGAATTTTCATACTGAATCTTCAAAAATAATAAAATATGCTCTAAGAAATTTTAAAATTAAGAAATATGCTATAAAATCTAAAAATCACTAAATATGCAAAAATATGCACTATAAACTTTTGATATGATTTTTGTAGTGTTTTGAAACGAATTTATAGCTCATTTAGCAATAAATCCAATGGTGCCAAAAAAAAAAACATGGAAATGCAACAACTTCTGAGCCCTAGTTATTATTTATCAGTAATTTTTGTATTTGAATAATATATTATAAAATCAAATTAATGTTTATTCTTGCGTTTTAATTTATGAAATGTCCTTTAGAGCGGGCCTTAATTAAGATAAGAGCCCAAAAATATTGTAGGCACCCCCTGAAATTTATGCCTGCGCACGCCTATGATTTGTAGTCAAGAGCAGATGCGCACGATAATGTTACAGCAACAACGAGGATATTAACATACTACGTTACAATATTTTCACATTTTCACGTGTTTCAATGTTTTGGATGGAAAGCAAATTTGTATACTTATAACCCACTCCCCCCATCCAATGAATATTTGCCATCATTTATCCTGAGTGCGGGACAAAGCAGCAGTATTTTTACCGGTATTGAATTATAGAAGAATGTTCGCTGCAGAGCGATCGCTGCAATGTGAGATCAAACGATTCGTTCCGAGATTCTAAAGTTATAACGCTCTCGTTTCTTCGGATTACGTCGAAGAAGGAAAACGTAATGGTCGCAGCGTGGAGAGCTATGGGTCCGTGAGAGAGGGGAAAACCGAAACCTTATAAAAAGAGGTACAAGTCAGCGTCCCTTTCGTCCTCCCCACGGTACCCACGGTGCACAATAACGACACCGCGTTATTATTTTCTGTACGCGCGTCAAACACGACGAAACATTATGTGTACACATATAAAATTCACGGTAATATAAATTTTTACAACAACAACAATAATAATGAGACAACACGTGTGAGCGCGGTGGACACACGCACACGCTTTGCACCGCGGGAAAACATCGTTCTCGGGAACCCGCTGTGCGCGAGCGGAGTTTAGTGTACACACGGTGGTGGTGTTGGACAACGACAAAATCATTACAACGCCGAACGGACATAGGATCGCGTCTCATTGTGTTCCGAGTGTGTGGGCAACAATGTGTCACACAAGAATAAGATGATGCGCGCGGCGAGGCAAAACGATAATAATGACGGGGGAAAATATTAATATAAATAAACGAAATAAATAAATTTTTTTTCGTTTTGCACCCAGGGACGTAAAGAATCGTATTATCCATGTGAAAGGCGCGCGCGTTCGTCGGTAGCGCATATTACAATGATGTATATCTATTGATTTATTTTTTTATTTTTTTTCGCTTGTCGCGTCTTCCGAAGGTGGCAGCGGTCGAATCGTGTACACAATACTGTTAATACCTGCAGTGTTCGTGCACACCCTTACGCGCGTATTTGGGTAGGTCGCCGCCTCTTCTCAAAGAGATCAAAAACACCCTGTACACAATCGCATTATTATGACACGCACACACAAACACGTATATATAATATCTGCAGCGGGTCCCGCGTGTTTTGACAGTGGGATGTTTGGTTGTTGTGCCATTGTGCGCAGTATTGTAAACGATCGTGTATTACGAAATGCGTTTAACCGCCCAGCGGTGGCAGCGGCGGCTCTTCTTTTTTCTCCGTCATTCTGTCCCTCTTGCACGCCCTGTACGTTACCGCATTATTGTGTATTACATTTTCTCGCGCATGTGTGGGACAGGAGCGGTCGGGAGAGAACACACACACGAAATGAATATTATCGTTTTAAAATGGCAGCACCCTCGTACGTGTGTACGTGTGTATGTGATATCTGCGCGATCATTATATTATTATGGACGTTATTGTTGCGTTGTTATTGCTATTATTGTATTTGCCGTTTGTCGTCGTCAGCGCGCGCGCTACAGGACACCACCAATAGCGTAAGAGCGGTATCTTGTTTGACGATGAATTTTTCGCCGAGCCCACCCAAGGTACGGGCGGCGACACCCTGTGCGCGATTTGTCCCGCACCGCCGACCACAACAGAAAGCGGCTGCCGGTGATGCGGCGGCGGTCGCGGTCTACAATATTATTATTATTAATATTATTACGATCGGTGCGCAACAACAGCGCTGTCTCGCGTGTACGCACCGTCGTTTTCTTTACCGTAACACACCGGCGGCGGTGTATCACGTAAAAACCGCGCGTTTTGTCCGTTGCTCCTCGGCCGACGCGGTACACGACGGGAAACCTGCCGCGGCGCGGGTGTGTACCTGCGCGAAAATACCTTTTCCTTCTTGTCCAAACATAAAAATATTTTGTCGTTCGGCCGAATCGATAAACGGCCGCTGCCTTCGTTTTATTTATTACCGCTTAAAGGACGCGCGCGTTTCTCACCCCGTCGTGAACGTGCGTGTATAGAAATACGTACGTCCGTACGCGCAAGTTGTGTTTTTGAACGCCGCCGCAGCGGCCCCCGGCGACGACGAGTACAATAAAAACCAATACCGATTTATCGGACGCAGTTATTATCGTCGTCGACCAAAACAATTCACAAAAAAAAAACAACAAAACAATGCTATAATTATTTTAATTTATATTTATTACAAATTACTAAATCTGAAGAAAAAAAAGAAATTGTTTTATGGTAAAAGGGCCTCTATAAAAGTAATAGCCCCCCTTAAATTATGACCATAATCCGGCCCTGGTCCCCGTGCAAGCTTGTTGTATACAGTGATACAGGCATTGATAATCGGAGGAAATTTCCTTTACATGTACGTATTGGTCAGTCTTGAAGCTTATATGCAAGTCGAAAAATAATTTCCGAAAGGGAGAGCTACGCGTATACCGATACGGTCCGCCATACTGGTCAAAGTCGCAAGTGTAAAGGTTAGATACACCGAAAAAGACAAGATTCTCGATTAATTCCCGGGCTTGTAGCGGCGAGATCTTTTTACTTGAGTTATCGAGTTTTGACGATATCCTCAACGTTTGTACCTACCTTACGACGCGTGCTTATACTCGATTTTGCGAAGACAAAAAATTGAAATTAGAAAAATCCACTCGATCTTCGATTGTCTTACCGAAGTCACCGGAGTTCAATCACTACGGAAAAAGTATTGAAAATATAATAAAATTGGAAACAATTTCAAGTCGTCATCGAATGAGACAGTATCATAAACCATGTTTGCCGTCTATTTTTGGTCTACACTCTGACTGTTCAGTGATACGATATGAATCAAACATTTGCATAAAATATTTTCTATATTTTTCTCGTATAAAAGTGTTGTTTGTGTAGTGAAGTGGACTATGACTCAATTCATTACAATTATATTTCGTTTGCTTAGCACAATAATCTATATCGGGAATGGTGGATGTATGACATGTCATGCTTATCACAAAGCTAATGTCGGGCCACACGACGCGTTCTCGCCGAATCCGGCAAATTAATGCCGCAACATGTTGCGGTGACACAGCAGCGCCGTTGCCGGATAAACCCAAAATACGCATTATTTCAATATTATTATCGATTGATCCGATGGTGCCGTATGCAGTAAACTTCTAAATTTGCGAATAATATAAAAAATTTTTTTTATTTTTTATGGACCACACCCGTTACATATAATTAGTTATACAACCAGTGGCTTATACAAAGGGAGGATGTGGGGGTGCCTTTTTTAAATGTTATAAAATAATGTTCTTAATGTGAGGGCGTTAGAGAAAATTAAAAAAAAATAAAAATAATGATTTGTTTGCAAATGATTCACCCTCCATACAAAAGTTATTTATAGGGCTCGGCTGTTGTTGTATATGCAACTTTTTTTCCATTGTTCCGATTCGTTGCTAAGTAGGCTATAAATTTGTTTTAAACAAGTACAAACAATTATCTAAAAATTTTAAGTGTAAAGTTTTGCAATTTTTGACCTTTTTTCAATTTGATTGCAATTTTGTTGATTGTCGTCATTTTCAATACAATTTTATTTATTTTTTTTGGGATTTCACATTTTAAAAAGTAATAAAAAACATAACAGAACATAACATATAACAAAATTTTATTAGATTATACAGGAATAATCTATGGTTTTTTTTCTTATTAATAAAGCATCAAGTTACAACTAATATAGATACAATTACAGATAATTTATGGTTATGTTGGACTTTATTGGTTGTGACTTTTGACGGCTCGTTTGACCGTCGTTGTTGGCGGTAAATGGAAAAACCATTTGATTAGTAGAAAAGCAAAACAAAACAGTATAAATAAAAAGTTTTAAATTTTGATAAAATTATTTATAGGTTCCTGATAAATAAGAAGACTGGACAAATTACCAAATTCTTATTGATGAGAATTTGATTTCGTTTTTTTTTTATAACCTATTAGTTTAAAACATATATAACAAAATTACTTTATAATATAACTTAATAAAATGACTATCCATTTCATAAAATAATTTGTTGATATTTTTTTGTAATAGTTTTAGTAAAAATAAAAAATTTTATTGCAATTTTTAAGTGCAATTTTGGATTTTTTCCATAGCAATAATGCAATCAATTTTTTAATATTTTTGGTGCAATAACGTCCGAGCCCTAGTTATGTATAATGTATATAACTGTGAGTGTATATACATTATTTATGTAGTAGGTAATGATTGGATAATGAATAACATCATCTTTATGATGAATAAGAGATTCAAAAAAAATTGTAATATGTACTATTGAAAAAAGGAAAGAAACTTACTACTTGATGTACATAATTCATATTTGTTTCTAATTTATTAAATTATGTGGGTGTTGCTAATGGGCTTCTTGGCGACCTTTGAATTGTCTCTCAAATTTGGATAAATATTAATTCGACCCTTGGAATAGCTCCCGAAAATATATATTTGAATTGGCTCCCAAAACTGTTAAATATTATTATTTAACAAAGGGGTTCTTATAATATTATATGCGTTTACATTTTCGACATCAACCGATTATAGTCTAGTTTGATATAATATTTTTATTATATATTATAACGACTCTCTATAATTTTGTATAGGTTTTATCTTTTTTGTATTAATTTGTATTTATACAATATACATATTATATATTTTATAACGATGCGTTCAGCTATAATATTGTCTGTATTTTAATTTTTAATTATTGTTTATATTTATTGCATTATTGTGTTATTAACTATTGTAGTATATTTACTTAATAAATTTGTGTGAAAAAATAGAATTATAACTTTCAATGTAACAAAGTAAAATATACAAATGTGATACCGTAAACCACGTGTTAAAATTAAGAATTTACTCGGTTACCTTGTGTGTGACTGACATCAACCTAATTTGAGAAATAATGACCAACTAAATTATTAATAACATTTTGGTAATCAATATATTTTTCTAAAAAAAAGGTAGGCAGCCAATTCAATAGTAAATCCTTGGGAGCCATTACTATTGGGATACTTATTAAGAGTAAAATATCCACTACCTGTATTTGGGAGCCAATTCAATTGCGCTGAGCTTCTTATCATGTTATTAATGTTAATTATATTCTTCTAACATATTTACTTATTGTTATGTATTTAACAGATTGCAAATTTCTTTTAATATATAAAAAAATGTATTAAATAATAATGCCGTGTATGTATTTATGATAAGTATATTTTTACAGAAGAGTGTACTTATATGAATGTTTGTACTCGTCGTTGCGTCATATACCCACGTACCTATACCAATCTATATTGGTTGTAAGAATGCGTAATGGGTGGAGTTACTTACAAAGAATAATCAAAAAACGTATATTTTTTAAAAACAATATAATTACCGTAGATAAAAATCTATATATATATATATATAAAAAAAAATAGATTTTAATCTGATACCATAAATGTTTTCAAAAACATAAAACATATATTACGCGCGTAGAAAAAAATATATTTTATATAAATGGAGAAAAAATAATTAATGTAGAAAACAGTAATTAAGCTTAAATAAATTACTAATCTGTGTATCGCCTAAAAACGTAGAATCATTTTTTGAAACCATCGTTGTGTTGACAGGAACAAAAGGAACGACTGCAATCAATTAATATTAGCTATAAGTCGAATCGTAAAGCAGTTTTATAAGGACGAAGCCCCCAGTATTATTTCGTTTGTATATAAAACGTATCATCATTACAGCCACAGGCTACAATTTATTTATGAATCGAAACAAAGATTAAAGTACGGACGATGGAACGATAACACTTTTTGTTTTGTAGTGAATAGACTTAATATATTGTGATTGCTTGAACACTCGTTGAACTCTTATTAGGTACGCTAAGACAATGTAGTTATACGGATTATATTAGCTCAGACGATGTAAAAAAATAAATAAACAAATTAATAAAATCGTATATTCCAAAGGGTTTTCTATTAGCGGATTTTCCGCCGTGTAAAATTATGCGTGACCTTTAACACGTGAACATAGGGTGTAACTGTGATATCATTTTAACGATTTCGATGGCCGAATCGCCAGCACAATAAAAATTAATTCTATTATTCGGTTTGAATTAATTTTATAGAGTGTATATATACATATGTATAATACTCGGTGTAGGTACGTAATGCGCATATATATTATTTACAAACTAGGCCTGATATTAAGTCCCACGACGGGCATGATGTTTATTAATTTTAACACGCTTAGGTACTTAATTACTAGCAGTTATTTTAAGACTACATAATCGTATTAAGAGTACGTTTTCCATGATTATCGATGATTACGCACGGGAACGCGATATTTAGAAGCACCGAGCCGTGTAAATCACAAGTGTAGTGTTTATTTTTAAAAAACCGTTACCGCACAGGCGGTCGCAGAGGGAAAGAGAAAAATAATAAAAAACTCAAGTCGTAAATACGTCACATAAAAGTTTAATGTAATAGTTCTCATCATATTATTATATCTAAGGGGTAGACTAAAATGTTATTACATCGAAAAACTACGTTGTGATTTCGGTAGTCAGAGGTGAACGTTTTACTTCCAACTTGTTCTAATAATATATTCCGATGTACAGTGTACATTCAACTGACAACAACTGTCAACCGCTATTTTTGATGACTAGGGCTCTGAAGTTGATGCATTTGCATTTTTTTTCAAACTTCATAGAAGATGCTTTCCTGGCCGCAAATGTGTTACATTAGCATGTGAATCCAAATAACTAATTTTTATTTTGTATTTTTAGAACATTTGTTGTTATTTTTATGTCATATTTTGAGTAATTTGTAAGTTTTGATAAATTTATATAGATTTATATAGATTATATAGATTTATATATATGTAGTAAAATAGAATAAAATATTTTAAAAAAATGTATTTTTATTTATTTAAAACAAATATTTGTAATTACTTAGGTCATTTTTTAAGGAAAATTTTTGTCATTTTCGCATCTATTTTTAGATCATTTTTTAACGTTTTTAAGGTCGTCAACTTCCGAGCCCTATTGATTACATCATGCAAACCCTTATCGACTTTGAATTGCATGCAAAACTTATTTAAAGATTATATGTAAACACGCATATGATATAATATATTACATATTATATTTTAATACAATTCTCTGAACTAGTAAAGGATATAACTTGTTCAAAATATATTGGTACTGTACTATACGATTAAAAGGTATTATATGATATTATGTAGCAGTTGTGTGTATAATTGATGTTATACATTTATGAAATAAAAATATAATATTTTATATATTATAATAAAATAATACGAATTATAATGACAAATAATTAATGACCAAATGTTATCATACATATATGTGGCTAGTTCATTGTCTTAGAAATTATTTTAAATAGATATAATCAGACGAGCATAAAAAAACAGCAAGAAAAGACCCTTGCGTTTTATACATTTGATGTTTAATTCAGAGTTTGAAATTGTGTATTAATATATATATAAGTATATACTTATATTTATAAGTTTCTCTCGAGTCCCCTATGTTTTTGTTTATCCATTGAAGTAACTTTATATATTATTATCGTACATTTATGCATTAAAGATCTCATTAGTCTTATTGTTTAGTGCAAGGAACCTAAATTTATTTGATCGAAATAAACCAACAAGACGTTGGGTAAAATAATAATACACTGTAGGTAATATGCGCGTCGTACATTATACATCACATTTGATTAATAGCCGAAGTACGAGAAAAAAAAGACACGTTGGTGTGACACTTATAAATTATGATTTAAAACAAAGAACAACATTTCGTTCCCAGGAATTTTATTAAAAAAATACAACTATATGAACTTGTTTTCCCACAGAGTTTAATTTTCTTCGTTTTTAAAGAAAAAAAGATAAATTATAATCACAATGGAAAAAAAACTTAAAGCATTAAAATCAATAGCGGAAACTATGATCTATCCAATAGAAAACAAATAATAATTGAAGCGGAACACTCATTTCTCCATCGTCGAATGCGGCCTCGCCGGCTGATGAAGAAAATTAAAAAATTAGTGGTGTACCTCTTTTATGTTTAAAAATTTATAAATGGGATGAGATTAAAAATTTCAGGGTTTCGTTGACCACACATTTTTCGAATAAAAATTAATAGTTTTTAATAAGTGTAACAAATCGTCACGAAAAGCATTATACAATGTATCGTCTATGTATTGTGTTAGATAATTGTATAAAATATAATATTACAAATCGGCGGTAAGTGGTCGTAATAATATTCGGATTCAGCACGTCAAACCACGGTAAAAACCCGAATTCGGCCCACGATTTACATATACACACGTGATGACCTCTAGCGCGCATGCGATATCGTTAACACGGTCAAAATGGGCTTTATACCAATTGCACCAAAAATCGCAGGTAAAGAAAGAAAAGTTATGGGATGGAAAAAAGGAATACATCTATTGTGCTGTTATAAAAAGTGTGTAATTTATAGGTATACATCTATTGCGTTGGTCGATATTCGAGTTAATACATTTTGTGATTACCTCATTGATACATAAATTGATGAAAATGCAACTTTTCCCTCGTATCTTTGATCATCGTGTAACATATCAGGCGAAAGAACAACAAATGCCTGTGAGGCATTTAACTAAGCGTTTGGAAAATATTTTTATTCATCCCATCCAAATATTTTTGTTTTTATGAAGTTTTAAAAATAATGTAACGCAACAATCATAATACGTATTCTCTTAGTTATTACATATAGACCAAACTCTACATTTATGCCAAAAAAATAAACAATAAAATAGATATAACTAATTTTGATGTTAAACCTAAAAACGTTTCAACATTTTTAGGATTAGTGTAAATACCAAGTATGCAGAATGATAAGTTTGATTTTAAATTAATTTTTGTTTTTAGCCATTATGATTTTTACTTGTACTGTATAGTTGTTATACCGGCGCAATAAATGTGTAACTTTTAAATATACTCTTTTTATACCGGCGCAATAGAATTATATTTTTTTAATATACCCTTTTTATACCGGCGCGATAGATATTTACTATATAGGTAGTGTCCCAAATGCAGCGTAATGACGAATACCGGGTCAATTATACCCGATGTCCTACGCGCGTTACGTCGGAGACTACAACGCACACCGATTAAAAACAAATAAAAATCGACACACGTTTGCCGTAACACATTAAGTTAAACATAAAATAATAATAACTTTGTACACGTGTAAACATTTTGTGTACGTGTGTACACGGATATTAGATTAACGTATAAAAGTAGATCGTAAAATCGAGGTAATGAAAAATTCGTCCGACGAACAGACGTGCTGCAATAATAATTATACACGCACGAAGACCATGCCGTCGATATACACCAGCTTTTTATCAAACACACACATACTTATAATACTCACATCAACTTTTATACCTGACGTGTAAGATGATAAGCGAGTCGTCGACGGTAAAAATCACGCAATAACGGATCACCTGCGGCTTCGTGATAATTTACACGTCATTTTTCGCGTTCGCATATGTGCAGCGCACAAATACGGTATCATGAGAGACACGAAATTAATTTTTGGTCCGACATAAATCAGCGTTATGATTATTTTACCGCGCCCGTTTAATACATAGGTACACATATAAATATAAATATACATTTAATATACATATAAACATGGGTTTGTTTATGATATAAAAATATTACATACATTTCATTCATATTTATTTATATGTATAGTAGGGTGACAATGAAAAAAAAATTGTATTTTCCGATAGTCCCACAGCTTCAATTATTCATATATGTTGTAAGAAGATTCACAAAAAATGTTAAAGAAAACTTTTTTTGTACAACATAATAATAATATGTAATTTTCTATTTCTATACTATAAAGATTTTGTACATGTAGATTGTGTAGGTACACTTCTTGTGATAAAATATCGCAGCAAACGAATTGCGTCCCAAAATCCCTTTTTCATACGAATTTCGTCCCAATAATATTTAACAACTATACTCATGCGTCCGATGTAAATACATTATTTTCCTTCCCATTTAAAATAAACTTAGGACTGTCAATAGCAACATTAAATATTATATTGCTAAAGGTAGGTTCAAAATATTGTTTTTTTATCATTTTGTAATTATGTACATCAAAAATATTGTTTTCGTCGTTAAATATAAAAATAAAGGAATAAGAAAAACAAAATTTCAAAAAATATAAATTATATTTAGGTATGTAAGTTATATATATGTTATTATAATATTATTTACGGCTTGGTAAAAATTTGAACGATATAGTTTTGACATAATAAAAACGTGTTATTTCGTTCACGTCGTATTTAATCATTTGTTTTTTTAAAAAATCTAATTTTTCACATATATCACGTCTTATTTTCTTTCTTCGACTACTGCTGCGAATTTTTATATAAGTATCTTTTCATACGTTTTTAAGTATATCAATAAATTTGTAGATATTAGGATGATCAGAATAAAACATACTATTAAATTTTGAATGGAAAACTTCACAACTATTTTTTGTTCGTGTAATTGAACCTGAATACATTGTTAAAATAAATCGTTTATAAAAAAATGTCACTCACAATTAAACTCATATTTTTAAATAGAAAAGAACAGCGCACAATTATCAACGAGACGGAATCGAAAGACATACTAACCGATTACATTGATTTCTTAAGTACTCATATAGTCGTATCAATTATTGATTGAGATTATCAAAGGTGTAATATTTAATATATTATATTCTGATATCAGATAATCGGGACGCAATTAGTATGTCACAAATCGCTATTTTTATATCGGGATGCAATTCGTACTATGCAGCCTAAAATATTAATGATTATTAAGTGTACGCTATCAATCAAGACATTGAGAGATAACAGTTCATTCTATAATATTTGATTATTACCTTCGACTCATGATTGTTAAGTATTCAGTGGCAAATCACAATGTACAATACTGATGAAACTAACATTGAATAGGTATTCTTGTTAGAGTTTAAAAACGTATTAAGCGTACTAGCATATTTCGTTCGGCGGAATTCAAGTCCTATTAATGTATACATAGTTTAAAATAAAACACAAATTATCTTCGCCTACGTGGTAACAGGCGAAATATTTAAATAATTATTACCATCATCAATTAATTTTTATAATAACTCGGACAGGATAGTGTAATTTTACTGTATTCGATTTGAATGCAATGATTACATTTGATAAAAAACGATTCTAAGCGGATGAGGGAATTTATTTAATTTAATTCGTTTCTATGGTGATAAACAAAGCGTTTTAAGAACAGCTTAAGAACGATTTATATAAATAGGTAATTTATATAATTATAATTATAATGTATGATTAGGAAATATCATAAAAATGAAAAAAAAATATAAAATAAAAGAAAAAGCTCAAAAGTAGCTCAAAAGTTTTGAAAATTTTATCATGTCTAGTTAAGGATAATATAAGTAAATATCCCAAATTTCAAGTTTTTACGAATGTTTTTAACCGAATTACGGGACCCGATAGGCGGATGTTGTAACTGAAGACACCAACACTATGAAAGAAGACTCGATTTTGACGATGCATATGAAAGAGAGAAATGGAGAGGTTTTGTGATGGCAACGATGGTGAATCTTAATGGACCGAAAAGCTGAGAAAGAAGAAAAAAGAAGTGTATTAATACATGTAATATATAATGGAATGTACGTGATTTTGGAGCAGATGAAATTTCGTTTTCTTGCAGCGTGCCTTTCGGCGAATAGCCGGCTCTAACGAAAAGTGCAATAGAAAATGCATTTTAGCGTTTAGCAGGTAAGTATCGCTATAGTGAAACCTACAAACTGCATCTTTTATAGTACATATTTTTGTTCGCTATGCACATCTGTAGGTTTGTATACATAAATTTAAAATGTATATTAAAATAAAAATAAAGTAAGCGAACAACCTCGACGTTAATAAAGAAATTATAATACATAGAACGCACGCGTACACCAGTGAGAGAGAGAGAGAAATAGCGTAATATATGCGTAAGTTTTTTCGAATTTTAAGCTAGTGTATGTAATAATCTTTATAAACGTACGTGCGCACACACACGCAGGCGGAAAGGGTTAGACACGCATATTTAGATTAATAACCGTTGGCGACGTACACACACACTCACACACACGGGCAGCAGCATTATGGGCGTATTATTATTATTATTATTATTATTATTATATGTGCGTACGACTTGTGTTTATTATAATATACGATTGAAGAGGATTTTTTGTTCTAAGAGCTCGTCCACACTTGTAATAACTATATATACAATACGTGTGCGTGTGCGTGCGTGCGTGTGCGTGTGTGTGTGTGTGTGTGTGTGTGTATGTATGTGTATTGGTGTCCACCACGTAATGACCGTGCGGAGAACCTTTATAATTTCCAAAATGGCGTCGAGGTCATGTCTACGCTCTCCGCGGGTGCTGTGGATGCTGCGGCAGCGGAGCAGCCGTCTCGCGCCCGGCGTATACTCGTAGTCGTGTTGTAGTCGACCCGGCATACCTAAATACACGTTATACTACATACGCCGTCGCCACTGCACAGATGTACTAGACGCGCACACACATCTCTCTTCTACCTTCCTGCACACCTTACCGTGGAAATATCTGATACATATACAGGCAATACTTTAGGGTGTTACGTGTTATACGCGCGCACGCACGCCCAAGTTTGTAGTACACGTAAATAACAACGTACCTATACGACGTATCATATACCTTGGCATTTCCATCTCTATCCTGTATGGATATAAACTCGTTTCATCCCCACCCAACATTTCTTCGTATGTACCACAACAACCGCCGATAATATCGTTATACTTGCTATACACGTGTGTGAAGCCGGGTTCACAAGCACACACGTTTAGATGCACCTTAAGGTATGTGGACTTTATTGTACCGCACGCCAGTGGCATCATTTGGGGGAAGGGCAACTCATGCATTTGCTACAGTGTAGAGTTTAGCTATTCCAAAGTCGGTATATCATCAATAGGTAAATACGTCTCTTTTATGAAGCCGATAACGTGTTGTAGATCAAAGTAATGATACGTATACTGCACGGGTACGTGCAAAGTGCAAACAATTATAATTTTGAACGGGTTTGACGTCTCCTTCCACACCGACGTTAATCGGAACTTTGATGAAATGAGTGAACAATTCAATAAGAGCATGCCGAATGTCTACTCCGAAAAAACGGTGATGGCGCTACACTAGTGCGGTGTTGATTAGCCGATTCCAATAGATTCTGTGTGTATGGTGAAACGATCAGTGCCGTAACCGTAGGGGTTGGCGTAAGAGGCGTATGTTATTATTAGGGCTCGGAACTTAATGCATTTAAAAAATACTAAATATGCGTGCACTTTGCGCTTAAAAAAGTACAAGTATGTTCTAAAAATATGCACTTATATTTAATTTTTGTACACAACATTTTCATTTACACAAATATTTTATAAAATTATAAATATAGAAAAAGCAAAGTAATAAAAATAATTCAAATTTTTAAATTTTAATCATAATTAAAAAAATAATAATAATAATAATAATAATAATAATAATAAATAGCATTAAAAATGTTTCTTGAATAAAAAAAAAATGCACTTGTAGAATGTCCAATAATCATTGAGTTATTTTCCTAGAAAAATATTTATAGAAAATCATTGTATTTCAATAGCAGCTGTTCCTATTTGATATTTGTATAATATTTTATTTTAGATGAAGCTAGCTGTAGTTATAATTTATAAATATATATATTAATATATATATATGTATATTATATTAACCAATAGGGTTTAATATCTCAAATGGAAATTTGAAAAATACGATACAAGAATATCAAGAAAGTTCTCCCAATATGAATGTATTTATTTTTTTTATTTTTCGAATTTTCATACTGAATTTTCAAAAATAATAAAATATGCTCTAAGAAATTTTAAAATTAAGAAATATGCTATAAAATCTAAAAATCACTAAATATGCGAAAATATGCACTATAAACTTTTGATATGATTTTCGTAGTGTCTTGGAACGAATTTATAGCTCACTTAGCAATAAATCCAATGGTGCAAAAAAAACATGGAAATGCAACAACTTCTGAGCCCTAGTTATTATTTATCAGTAATTTTTGTATTTGAATAATATATTATAAAATCAAATTAATGTTTATTCTTGCATTTTAATTTATGAAATGTCCTTTAGAGCGGGCCTAAATTAAGATAAGAGTCCAAAAATATTGTAGGCATTTCCTGCAATTTATGTCTGCACACGCCTATGGTCACATGTATGGTAAATAAAGAACTCAGTCATGGTACAATACATATATTACGAATGTACACCGTGTACAATAAAAATACGATATTGCGTGCACGTTACATTGATCGCGCGCTGCTATCACATCACCGCCGTAAAATTAATTTTCTTCTTGCCGACTGTTCCAACGACGCGCGACGACGCTTCGCCACTCTCCGACTCTCACCGTCCAAAGCCAATCTTAAATAAAATATTCTTAAGCCGTGATGCAATCTCCGTGATGAGCCTAAACAACACCTTCGGCATATTGATTTAAATGTACTGCGGATATAACGTAAATAAAAAACGGAAAACGTGTGTTTTTTGTGTTAAATTTTGGATTTAAGTTGATGGAAATGAAAAAAAAAAATTTTCTTTTAGAATTAAACACTAAGAAGAATAAGCGTGAATGAGAAAAAAAATTGTAATAAATTATTTAGAGTGATAACAATTGATTACAATTTATAATGTTAAAATTAGAAATATTCGATAAAAATGTAAATTTTTCAATCAAATTGCTGTGTAAGCTTTGATAATCAACCTAATGATCTTATATTTTTGATTTCCCCACATAATATTATAATAAAAAATAAAGCATTATAAAATTTAGTATTTTTTAGTTTTTTGGAATGACACTTTTGGCCAGCTAAATATGTGTTTCAGACCACTGTGAGGCGGCTGGAAGAAGTAAAAAATTCCAAAACTTCTTTGAATATATTGGATTGAAAGAATATTCCCAAGTATTATAAAAATGTTCATAAATACGATGTAATAACAATAAGTAGGAAAGATTATCTTATTAAAAATTAAAAATTATACTGAATTTGTTTAATATTCTGAATACGGGTCGAAGTTAATTTATATTGGTTATGGTGTTCAAAATAGTATGGTATCCTAACTTAAACGAAAATATCGCAATATTAAAAAAGAAGCCATTATAATGTATTTGAAACTTCATAACCACTGCGAGAAAAATTGTCAAATCCAATAAGAGAACAAGTTTACAAACTTATATGGCTTAAAGCATTTAATTCACGTGCGCAGATGGATTTCATCAACATGCAGCCACAAAGTTTTCATGATTTTCGTTGTATTACGAATCATCAGGATCATTTTATAAAGTTTGTGGTCCTAAGACCTCTAAAAACTAAACGTGCCAAAGAAATTGCTTTTAATTTAATAAATATTTACGCAATTTTTGTAGCATTGGCTATTTTATACTCCGACAATAACAGAACTTAAGTTCTTGATTTGAAGGGGAAAAAAAAATTATCGAAAGAAAAGGAAATTACTCTACGAGAGGCTGCCGGGCTTAACTAGATTTCTGGGAGCCAGGGATATCAAAGGTGTCGTTGTAAAACAAAATGTAAAAATTCAAATTAAACTAAATTCAATTGATTTCTGAAAAATAATGTAATTCGAAGTACCGCAGTAGTTTATCTCGTGAAAATAATACATTTTTTTTTTATTATTATTATTAATACATGGTTTGGTCGATTCAAGTTATATTTTAATAAAGTAATTATAAACTGTAGATATTTTTTACATTGTCTGGCCATTGTCAACATTGCCTTACCTAATTAGCCACTGTTAATATTGACTAATCATTACTGATAATGGTTGATTCCCGACATTGATGGTACAATATATATAATATATACATTACTTGTTCTGCACCGTATTGCATATGGTTTATATTAATACATACGTATTACATGTACCCGCGCAATTGTGCACATAAAAACATTTTCCCCGGGGCACAGTGTTCTAGAAAGTTGATTTAGGGGGACAAAATTAGATTTTTTTGAGTCACTAATTAAACTCAATATATTATTTAATTGAGAGGTAGTTAGCTATTCATTAGATAATATGGAGTTTTAAACCCGTACGCCACGCCATGTAGTGTACAGAAATACCTAATGGTCTATGATAAGGTTTTTAATAACAAAATAAATTGTTGGAGTATATAGTGTGTTATATGATTCACATTGTCCATTGAAAGAACTTCTACAAAATATTTTTCTTTAAACTACTTTATATAGTAATGGAAGGTATGTAGGTATTTATTTTATTAATTTTGAGCTAATTTTCACTTGTCTAATTTAAGTTGTTATGTGTGAAAATAATAGAAAATTTCTTGTTTTAAAATATTAAAGAATATGAAAAATAAGTAGAGAATAGTAGAGGTTATATATTAGTATTTTCCAAGAGTTATATATGTCCTATTAAGGATAATGTTTAATTTGGTTGCGGTAATTTGCGGTTTTTCATTTTAGAACCTATATTAAACATTATATTTGTACATAAATTGGAGAAAAATTAAATGGAGAACAAATGAATTTCAAAATAAAAAAAACAAACCATAAAAATATTTTACTTTAAATAAAACATTTAACATATTATGTATTTTACTTTGCTTTAGTTAATAATATTTTATTAAAAAATCAAAATGTTTTTGAAATGTTAAGAAACAAAAAAATAAAAATGACAAATTTTAATGAGTGTTTTGATGCAATTATTTCATATACTAATGAGATAATTGGTGATAAGTGGACTACAGTGGAGGATGGATTTAATATAGAATAATCTGTTTTATTACTACTATTAATAAAAAGTGGAGTAGTACAGGAAGAAATTTAAAAACATTTCAATTAAAAAATAAAATCTGGCTCTCGTTAAATTTTAATATTTTTGGAGATGTTGAAATTATACCACAGTTAGGTGGTATGATACCACATTTTTCCAAAAAATTTGATAATAGTGCTGATATTACGGGTGTTCATATAAATGTAATAAAGCGATTCGGAAATATTTTATTTGCAATGTTGAGTGATCATGAAGTCAATGTATCAGAATTTAAAATGTATACTATAGATACAGAAAAATTATTTATTTCTCTGTATCCTTGGTTTTTCATGCCTAGTAGTGTACATAAAATAATTATACACGGAGCTGATGTTATAAATGCAGCACTTCTCCCAATAGGTAAAATATAAAATCTTTAGTTATTTTAAACGATTATAATATATATAATTTTATATTTTTAATAAAGCCCCAGTTATCTGAAGAAGCAGCGGAAGCGAATAATAAAGAATACAAGAAATTTAGAGAGAACCACACTCGCAAAAATTCACGTACTAATACTAACGAAGACCTTATATACATGCTTTTAGTAGCTTCTGACCTATATTTATCTTCTATAAGGAAATTACCGAAAAAAATCAACAAGTGAGCTAACAGATGATGTAATGTCTTTAATAATTTTATCCATTAATGAAACAGAAGAAAAAGAAGAAGACGAAGCATCTGAGGATAACGAAGAAGATAGATTAAAAGAGGACAGTGACAGTTCCAGTGATAAAAATTAAGAGAATGAACTTCCCATAGTATGTTAATTATATCATATTTATGTAAATATTTTAACAATTTGAAAAATAAATAAAATTAAAACAGTAATATTTTTTATTTTTAAAATTATAATTAATATCGGAAATCAGAAATTATTTTATAATTTATTGATTTTAATTAATTTTATGAATGGACAATGTAAAAAATGAATTTAAAATTGAAGTAAGTATCCAAAAAAGTTATATTTTATGAATAAATAATTTTGTCCTCCTAAATCGAATTTCTAGAACACTGTGCGGGGCACTGAAATGTTTGACACGGCTCTGCTATAGATAATAATATATTATATATAAATAAATAAATTATATTAAATATATAATTAATACTAAATATTAAATACTATAAATAATATATACTATATTAAATACTATAAATAATAAATTAATTGATAGTACAATATTATGATGATTGATAAATTGAATTTTAAAGCGTGCTATTTTAAATGGGCCAATCAGAAACGACCGGTAGTGTAGCAATCTATGGTATTTAAATATGCGTCGCGGATCGCGTTCGCAAACCCGACGAGAACGTAGAAGATATTATAACGTCTCGTTTGAACCAAAATAATTCGTGTACACTGTTGAAGAAGCTACCGAACGAAATGTAATCATTTTTTAATCCATATACGACACGTTTCCAACGTCGTCTAGTGTTTTCCGGACAGGCATACCAGTTCGTGCACGTATGCTTATAAGTTCACATTGCGTGGGCACTATTATCATTATTTCGCGTTGTTACGTCTTACAGCGGTGAGACGCAGTTCCTGGTCACTCTCTATGCACAAATATCCAGACATGTAAGTATTCAATGTACTGCTATCTATAATACGGGTTCGCAAATTATAATACTCGTGAATAGAGATATGAGTACTGAACGCATATTCGAATCGAGATTATTCTTTTTTTATATTTACTTGTGTCATGAATTATGTATACGGAACGAACGTGCGTAATAGTGGAGTACGGTAGTGCGGTACAGCAAAACGCGCGATAGATATGGATGCAACTCGAGTATCGACCGAATTCCTCAATACACACACATACACACACACACACACATATAAATAAATATGTGTATGCACGTCAAATAGGATCACTCTATCATATTGTGTGTATCGCATGTAGAGACTATATTAGATTTCAATCAACGTTGAACTGTCTTTATATTATTATTGTTATTAAGAAATAAAACCTACTGCTCTATGTAAAGAACGCACGTTTAGTATGCTCGTACATTGTGTAATATATTATCATACAATACAGTACTACAGTTAATACACGCGGTAAAAGACGTCCAAGAGCCATTACTATTCAATCTATTTTTCTGCAGCAACGGTCATCACCATTGTATAGAATTTTACTGATCTCGGTCTAGAATAATATTAATAATGACGATAATATATGTTTATGTGCTGAGGTGCTGTATAATATTCGTGCGCTCGTATATAGCGAGGTGCCATTTATTATTATGATGCCGAGTATTTTATAGTTGAAAATGTATTTCGAGTTCTAAAATTACTATAAAATAACGTTTGACGCTATATAATATTGTTTACTAGTCGACTATTTCATGGTTTTTGAATTTGTTTTCAGTTGATTTATATTATGTTTACTATTTAGTTACTTTGTGCGATACATGAAATACTAAAAATCCAACGATATAATAAATATTATAATATATATATATGTAAACGAGTACAGTGCCGCAACTACACCAATTTGGGCCCGTGTGCAAATAAAATTAATGCCCCCTCCCCTCTGTCTTGAAAATTAATTTTTCCAAATTTGAAAACATACTTTGGATTTTTGCTCATACAAATATAAACAAAAATAAGGTTAACATAAGTAAAACACATACAGGTATATATTTACAAATAAATAAATGTAATAATTTGTAACCTTTTTTAATTCATATTAAATATAAATAATTATCAACATTGTAGGTAACATATAAATTGAACACAGTAAACATTAACATTAACAGTCAATTAAAAAATTGAAAAAAAAACATCACTCACTTTAAAAAATTCATTTTTCTTGCCTTTTTGTTGGCAAAATTGTCAATTATATTTTCTATGTTAATATCATTTGTTTGTTGTCTTTCAATATTAAGCAAAGCTATACTTGAAAGTCTCTCTTGCCCGATGGAGTTCCGTAAGTAATTTTTGATAAGTTTAAGCTTTGAAAAGGATCTCTCAGCTGAAGCAGATGTCACTGGTATAGTCAAAAAAATTATAATACCGATAAATACATCAGGAAATATTGATGTCAGCTCTTCCTTAACAATAGTATCAGCTAAATCGTGAATTGTCATATTTTTTAAATAGTTGGTTTGAAATTTGGAAGATAAATAGCCTTTAATTATAATAAGTTGACGAGTGAAATCAGAACTGATATCTTCTTTATATTTGTTAATAAAGTCATATGATGACTTAACAATCAATTCGTCAGACATTGATGTTAATATTTCAGGCATTAATATAATAAAATCATTACACACAGTTTTCATTCCTTTAAATCTAACTCTTAATTGTAATAGTGTTGTGTCTACAACTGGGTAAAATATAGTAACTCTAAAATTATCATCAGTTGTAGTAAGCCGGCGATCACTGTCTACTTCATCAAAATACTTTTTTGCATATCTTTGACGAGTTTCACTTAACTTGAAGGGTATATTCCACTTCATACATAATTCCCTTGAATCTTTTATTATTTGGTCATATTGATCCCGCAACTTTTCTATAATTAAAATAGCACTTTCTAATTGTGTTGATGCTTTTTGTAAGCTTAAATTAACTGATTGCATACTCTTTGATACCACTTGTAAGGATTTTAAAATAGGTTCCCATATACATAGAATAATTATAAATTCAGCATTTTCCATTTTTTTTTTTAAAGTTGTAGCCATATTTATTTCATCTTTTTTGGAACTTGAAAGCTGGATATTAGAAAGAGATTTCAAAACATCAACAAATCTGTGTTTTAATGAAAATAAAGCATTGTGTCTTGCTTCCCATCGAGTAGGACACACTTTTTTTAAAGTTATTTTATTTATTTTATTCCCGTACTCTTCACCAAAGGCTAGCTGAGCCCATCTTGGCGAACTTGAGCTAAAAAAATTGTAGATGTCTTGCACAGTATCAAAAAATGATTGTATTTTTCTAGTACTTTTAGCAGCATCACATAAAACCAAATTTATATTGTGAGAACAGCAATGAACAAATATAGCGTTAGGTACAATATCACAAATTTGTTTTTGAACGCCTGTTATTGAACCACTCATCACTGCTGCTCCGTCATATCCTTGACCGCGACATTTCATAATATTTAAATCCAATCTCATTAATGTATTTTTTAAAAGTTCTACATAATTTGCTGCACCATGATGGGATAGTAAATAAAAACCGAGAAACGACTCTTTGATTTGTATTTGTTTCTTTTCAAAATCTAATGTAGTATAACGAATTACAAGACTAACTTGGTCTTGTTTGGTTATGTCTTGAGTTGAGTCTAATATAACAGAAAAGAAACTACTAGATCTTATTTTATTACAAATTAAATGACGTAACTCTGTAGACAAAATGTCTAACAACTCGTTCTGAATAGACCAACTTAAATACTTAATTTTTTGATTTTCATCATTTAAAATATCATTTAGAATAGGATCAAACTCTGCGAGTAATCGAACTGTTCTTAAAAAGTTTCCTTCGGTGGCACATTTAATTTTTAGGCTTCCTTCATTCCCTCTTAAAGCACAATTTCCTGCTGTTATAGAAAGTATAATTTTTATCAACCTTTTCAATACATTCCTCCATTTCACTGCTTCATCAGTATATTGTTTTTCTAAACTAGCGTCAATGGTTTCATTTTTAACCCAAATGGAACGAATTTTGGCAGCATCCAAATGTTGAATAGATGATTCATGTCTTTGAATACTTTGTGACAAGTGATTCCAATCATTAATACCATAAATCCAATCCCACTTAAATTTGCCATAAGATCTATCAGCAAACAGCCAACATGATTCACAATACACACAGTCTAAGTTATAAGAATAACATAGCCAGGTTCTTGGAATTTTTGTACCAGATTTAGTTGTTAGAAAATAATAACTAGATGAAAAACGTTTACCATTATTATTTACTGGAAAGTTAATATCTGGCTTACAGGGTCCATATAAAATCAAACTTCTTATTAAATTTGCATCAGTAATAGTCCATGGAAATTTGGCTATGTCTGTTGGGAAATCATCTTGGAGATTCAGCATACTATTCAAATCTATAAGTTTTAAAATATTTATTATAATATAGCATAATATAAAAGTAATACATTTGTAATAATAGAAAAATCGTTACGAGTATATTGTATTTATCATCGATTAAAACAAGTAATACAATTACCGTACAAAGTTCATATAATTAATTATTATGTAGATATAATGTATATGATTATAAGATGTAATGCTAATTAATAATTGAAATTACTCTTTGATCGAATACATCCATATTTTCTATTATTTCGATACCTATTGGGCTTTACGGCAACAATTAATTGAATATGTTGCTGAAATATTATATTTATCAGTTTGCTTTATTTTACGAATAATATTAATATACACAATACATTTTACATGCATAAAAAACGTTAGTATTCTAATTATATATATATATATATATATATACAATGGAACATCGGTAACTCGAATCGTTAGAAAAAAATTATAGTGATTGAAAATATTTTTTGAAACAACACAAAAGTTTAATTTTATAATTTTATTTACTTATGTATTTACTAATAAATGTATAATGTATGTATGTATATGGTATTTAAATTTAAAAAAAAGTATTCTATAAAAAATTATATAGTATGTAAATTTTATGTAATAAAGAAAATATGTACAATGTAATAAATAAAGTAGAATTACTTCACAAAATTACAAGATAAACTGAACATTTACTACGTCAGCTCATATTAAATATCGACGTATACTCGTACATTTCGTATTTCAATCGATGTATAATTTTACCTGGGATGGAAAACGTTTTTAATTTTTTCGTCTTCAGTTTTGTAAATTGTTTCCAAATAACGTTTTTGATAATTAATCAATGAATTATAAACCCAAACGAACATAGACTTGTTTATTTTTGATTTTAAATACCGTATGGATATCAGAATAATGAATACTAAATAATTTAACCATTTAAGAAAATATGTAAAATACAATCACTGATAAAGTAAAAATTATTAAGTCATGTTATTGTTACTATTACTATAACAGCCAATAAGATAATGGGCGTTTGTAAATTGCGCCCACATTAAGTAGGTAGTGAAAATACTATAGTAAATTGCGCCCGGAATTTTTTGATGTCTAAAATGGGTATAGTAAATTGCGCCCATAGTATCTACTAACTGACCTTGATTTCATTATTACCTGGTATTTTTAGAGCCAGAAAATTTTTGCAATTATTTTAACTATGAATTAATGCCTACAACGCCTGAAGATAATCGACTTAGACAATTTTCTTACTATGTTTAAAACACGTATCTATATTTTATTCGCTGACTTTCCTCCGAATATTTGGGCATCAGCTTCCGTAACATTAACTCGGACAACTAATGCTTGTGAATCTTTCCTGTACTAACTGTATTTTTTATTATTAAAATTTTTAACCTAACAATAAAAAATTTAAAAAACTATAATTAATACCATAATATTTAAAAAAAAAAATGAATTTTCCTATTTTTATTAATTAATTTATTCATCTCAAGTAAACTAAAAAAACATTTTTGGAGGACGGTGTTAGTCGCCTCCTCGTGGTGTTCCCTGGGTAATGCAAAATGACTATCATAAAAATAATATTTCTATTGGGCGCAATTTACTATACAGAAATTTTTACCTGAAAAATACTAGATGCAATTTACAATTTTTTCCTTTCGTTGGGTGCAATTTACGTTTGCCCTATAGATTACATTATGAACAATGACCGTCATCGTGAAAGATAATAGTTTTTACCGTTTTTATTTTACCGTCACCACTGCAATGTGTATGTGCCATGTGGACTATAATTAATTATTGAACTGTGCTATTAATATATTTTATTTGTCAACAATTACCTACCTATAAGTTATCAGAATTATCAACTTTTTGATAGCAGATATATTTTTTTTGTAATAAATAATAATAGTACAACACTATAATTTATTTTCGTTTTATTATTTTTTTTGTTTTCATTTTTTAGCAGATTTCGTTATTATATTTTTTTCGTTTTAATTTTTTTAATTGTTTTTCGTTTGATAACGTTTTTTAAAAATGTTTACATTTTGTATACACTTAAATGGTTTCTGGTTGTTTATGTTTTGAAAATATTTATAGCACATAATAATGATTATGATCATAGGTAGACATTTGGTTGAATTTTTGGGGGGTTATAATAATTCAAAATAAAATAACCCGCAGGGGCTTCGCCCCCACACCCCTTTCTCATGCACAAGTAAAACTTATTACTATTAAAATATAAATATGTTTAAATTATATTAAAAAAAAACCACTAAATAACGTATATTTAAAAATAATTAGTATTTTATTTTATTGACAAATATCTATTTGTACCAACAAAGATATCCAAAATATCATCGCTTTTTATATTTTTTAATATATAGTATTGAAAGATCGCTGAACCTTATTTTGAACCAACGATGTCCTTAGCCAAGTTTTTATTTTTTCATTGCATTGAAACTTCTTTCGCTAGTAGCCGAACTAATTGATATTGATAATGCTATTGTAAATAATTTTTTATTATTTCTTATTTTATGATTTTCAAAAAAACGAACATATAATTATAAAAACAACGAATAACATTTCTAACAAGGTTTTAATTTTGGGGGACGATTAAAATATTTGGGGGGCTAAGCCCCCCCCACCGATGTCCACCTATGATTATGATAAAAAAAATCCTTTGAATATTGAAATTAATGTGTGTTATCTGTAATATATACGATTATAAATTGTTGAATGCAGCACGTTAAAATCGTTACATGATACTGAAAATGAAAAACAGAACGCATTAATAAAGTAAACTATACTTTTAACAGGTGATTACTTTATTTTATTTTTTTATTCGAATGAAATACGATTTACAAACACTCGGTGTGCACGTCTTGCGCATATACCTACATATGTGCTCGGCACCACGGTATGCGGTATACATATGCGAGTTAAAATTTAATGCATGTAATAATACTGACGTATGCATACAAGTTCACCAGTCAATTATCTGAACACGAATCAGCCCCCGTCATTTTCTTTGAATCCAGCATAAATCAACCATTTTTATAAAACATATTTCTCCTCTTTTTTTTTATGTGCTCGGAAACCGATATAAATCATATTACATTATGCACGGGTATGTACTTTTAGCGCTGCGGAATTGTGTACTAATTGTATTCGACGTATATACCCGTGCATTACGAATCGCTTTCTGGTAATATGCAACTGGGTGCGTTCCCGAGGTAGGTTCACTAGACGGTATGCCAAGCGTTGTTCACATTGTAATTCCAGCAATTGTGGTCGAGCCCGTTTCGAGAAATCATTTTTTTTTCATCCCAATTTTTTCCTATGAAGACCCTCTGAGGAAAAAAACGAACGAATTCGAAAATCTATTTCACATGATTAACCCCTGCAGTGCACGCATTATATACCCACCAAACACGATGTACACGGACCAGGAGTGTGTAGTGAGCGCGAGAGTGTGTAAGTGCCCAGTACGCAGAGACGAGTAGATTGCACCATTCTCTGTAGAATTGTTCGTTATTTATTAGAAACATTTCGGTTGTTGTTATTTTATTTTTTATTTTTCACAAGAACGGTTTCATGTACTGCGCAGCTATTCCTATGTGCCTGCGTGCATCACATTATTTTGGCCACCCAAAAGGTGGGAATTTTCCATCGTCCAGTTTCATAGTTATATAGTTTCCCGGTGCACGCATACGCATCGGATAATGATATAAATAACCCTATTTTGTGTACTGCCGCGTGCTTATCGTTAATGGCACCCCAAGGTACATTTACCTTCCCACTTAAGCCACAAAAAATTATTAGTGTTTGTATCCCCACCCCCTTCATCGCTGTTACGGCACGACGGCACCCCATTCGTGTGTCAAACGTATCGAACTCTCTCCCCTTGAACACTGTTACTCAGAAGTTCGGCGTGAATCGATTTGCTTAGTTTTCCTAGTACACATATTTCGAAATGGGTTCAAACGTTTTTCGAACAAACTTAGACAAATAGATTTAGACGGTACATCGCGTATAAGGCGGTGTAGCCGTAGTACAATTATTTCGAATATGATTATAATAATTGATCGGCAAAAGAAAACTCCGATTCCTTTTGGATGAATTACGTACACTTAACGGTGTACGAATAGTTGAGCGCGGATAACGTCGTTATTACGATTTCCATAACTCGCTACCAACAACAAACGCCAGTATTTATCGGAAATCCGTTGAAAATTATGAAAATTGTGAACGCATAAACTGTGCACACGTGCGTAAAACAATAATTTTTTTCTCCGTATTGCAGTTATGCAAAATTAGCTTAATGATCGGACCTTGGCTATTGATAAAGTGACATCCGGTTACCTTCTACCCGTTTTTTTGTAGAAATTCGTATTGGTGTATGTGCACACGACAATGACACCGGTGGGCTTAACATCCAATTTTTTCCTATTTAACCCGTGTTGCAGTTGGATAGTCGAAAAAATATGAACATTACAACGATATTATTATGGAAAAAAAAATGTTCATAACAATTTCAAAACACAATGGTATTATAATTATTGTGCGTGCAGTGTTTGTTATATTTTGTGTAATACACCGTGCAGTAGGTACTAAAATAATAATAATAATAATAATAATACAGTTAGTAATAAATAAACGTGTCAACCAAATTATACCTCAGTATATTATTATTTTTAAATTTAAACTATATTAATATTGAATATTGAACATTGCGTATATTATGTATCAACAAAATAAATATTTCCAATTACAATTATGCGTAAAAAAGAAATACTTTACTTTTTAATTCACGTCTAGTAACTATTACGCAAGAAAAAAAATGAAATATAAGATTTTTATAACAGATAATAATCTACCGGTAAAAATGAATACATATAAATAACACTAAAACTTAAAATCAATCGTATTATAATTGCATATTAAATGTCTATAATTAAATTGAGAATGGTTAATTATTTGTACTCTACAATATATCAACCAATATTTAATGATTATATAAATAAATATATATTCTAAATAAATAATATAGTAAATTATATATATTCTACTGTAATTGATAGTCGAAAGTACCTAAATGAATAAAGTCATTGAACATTTTTTAATTCACAAACAATTATTTAAATTTCATTGAATTGTTTCTGTCGACATAATTATACGGAAGTTAAAGACCGGTAGGTTCAAAGTGTAAAATAAATAATTACGTTCCAATCGAGTAGTATTTTAAATTGCTTCACTAATGCTTCGGCCGTAGTCGTATTAAATATTAATCCGGAGAACATTCATGCACAACCTAGCAGTAATTTAATATTTCGGTCTAATCGGTTCAGTAGTTAAGAATAATTACAATCGTAAATGCTCAAAAAAATATAATAATAATTTAATTTCTCATCCAAGAGTAACTTCAATATTCAACATAAATCTAAAAATAATAATAAAAGAAAATTACATACACCCGGATATATATTATATATTATGTTGGTGTACATAACAATCGCAGGTATATGTATTTATTTTATCATTGTGTGTTCCTAGATACACGTCGAATAATAAATAAAATTGATTAGACAGTTTTCAGATGGTATACCCATTTCATTAGAGATTCTACACTAGCACATGGACAGACAAATGTTTAAAAATATTGATGTGAAATAACCACCGTATAAAAACCAACGCTATTTAGATTATCATGCGCGATAAGAAGATATGTAATTTACTGTATTAATACATAATATAATACTTATACCTTCTGTTTTCACTTTAATTTGGTATCAAAAACATAAAAAGCAGAAAAAGCTAAAAGTCCATAAATCGTGATGAAGGCACTTACATTTATTAAGATAAGAATATATTTTCCTATAATGGGTATCTGTAGTAATGGCTATCTACCTGTTTCTTATTTATTTATTATTTTTTTTTATTGTTTTTTTTTTTTCTAAGAACATCCCCTTAATCTTTAATCCTAAAACCAGATGGTCGTTTTTTCTTTTCTTTTATCTTCACTATTTTCGAACAACAGTAGACATTCGTCACGCACCGACCGTCGTTAATAGCCCTCACCATTACAATACATAGTCTAGCATCATAATACGTCCATATTTAGTTGTACACGATTCGTTTTTACATTTTTTTTTTGTCCTCCCACACCATAAAATATCAGCCATAACTATACATATTTTTCTCTGTCACAATTCCTCTTCATCGCAATACCCGATTCACACACACACCACTACATTTTCTACATTGTTAATGAGTGGAAACGTTCAAGACCTAACCTGTGGCCCACAATTGTATGTACCCTCCTATTCATGGTTCGAATTGAGAAGTAAAGTAATTTCGGAGAAAATAGACTTCGTTCAAATGTCTGGTGGACTGAAACGTTTTGACAACCTTAATAAATTGAAACGCGGGTAAAGATGTTTAAAAGAATTATATTATTATATATATATATATATATATATTTCTTTTTCTCATTTTCCCACTCTTTTTTTGATCCTACTATCAGTACACTTATACGTCGGGTATAATTTTAACACACAAGATGGCCGGTATATTTAATAGTACCGGTTTTTTGATAGCAAATAAACTAAATTTTTAAAATATAAATACATTAGAAAAGGATTTTTGTAATTAAAAACGAATTTGAAATCGTTTAGGTACCCTAAACACAATTAAATTTTAAACAGTTTCAATTATTCATTTTTATTTATTTTTTTTCATTTAAATAACAACATACATACTGATATTTTGAAGTTCATAAAAACACACGTCAAAAAAAAAAAAGTATAAATACCTATTTAGCGTATGAATAAAAATAAATTGTTTTAAATTAATGATGAGGCCACGATGGTACGTATTTGGCTTATTGTATTTATTGAGTATTAATAACTCTACTGCAGGGGATTATCAATTAAAATATTATTACTACTAATTGTATATATGTTATAATGTAACTAATTGTAGTTTTTATCGTTTAGTTTTATATCTACCTATTGTTTTAATTTGTTGATGGGAACTGGTTTGGAAGAAATTTATTTTTTATAACACACATGATATATCCTTGATCACGGTATTGAAGAAACGGCTTCCTGGCATCGTATCAAGTCATAAATGCGATGAACAGACTTTGATGCTATTAATTTGGCGAGTAATATTATATATAGTCTTTTAAAGCAATAAGCTATTGTGTTCGCATCTCAAATTTAATTATTTTATTCTTGGTCTTCATATACTTTTAATGGTTCGTATAAATATTATATTAATATGTTCCACACATTCGTGTGTAAACACAATTAAGTAATCGTTAATATAGATGTATAAATACGATTTTCCAACCAACTATTCGTTCTAGTACTCTTTAATCGAATAATGTTTTTTATTTTATAATGCAAGTTTATCTGGTTGACATAATAAAATCAACAATGATTTTCAAATCAAAAATTAATTTCAAATTACACTAACAATTTCGAAAACCATCATCTATTCTCTGTGTTTGCAATAGTCATATACTTTATGAGTAAATCATAATTCAATTAATAATAAGTTGCTCGTTAATTTTATCTATTTGAATATAATAATAGAAATATTTAGATATAATGTCTAACTTATCCTACAATTATTTTGAATGCAGTTATAAATATATTTGTTCCTAATTCATTTAAACGTATTTTTTAATTTTATGTCATACTGGCTGATATTTTTCAAAATGTCATGGAATATGAATTATGCTGGCAGTCTTTAAATTATATTTGCTTAATATTTTAGTTGACATTAATATAACACACGAATTCCATGGGACCCGATGTAAGTTCATAAGTTTCATGCGAAACGACATTATGTTCTTAAATTTACTGAATCTATTTATTGTTTAGATTTTTAACAAGGCTATCATGTACATTTATTTTTTACAGGCAACGTTGTAAACAATATTTCATATTATCATTTGCTCTTTCTCGTTTAATATGTTAACCAATCACGTAGTATAACTCTAAATTAATATTAATATGATTTAAGATAATACAAATCGTCTATATTTATTGTAGTTGTATCTGTCAGTATATGAAAATAAAAACAGTTTGAAGCCGATTACGTATCCATTTTATTATCTCTCTGTTTATATAATATAAATGTCCACGTATTTTAATTACGAACTTAGAATTCTTTAACTATTGTCATTAAACAAAATTTGGATCATTTGACATCGGTTGATTTCATCGCACTGGTTAGCATAAATAGGAAGACAAAAAAAGACTGACGTTAAGTTAACTTTTTTCATTAGTAAAAAAAATAGAACCAGCTAGATATGATACTTACTATAACAATATTTTACTGCAGTGCATTATTATACATTATTTTAATCATGTTTAATTTCATCCAGTGGTTATAGTTAATGTTAAATGCACATTGCGCAAAATATAAGTATGTACTATTTTTTACTATTATAAGATATAAAACATCTATTCAACTATATTGTTCTTAAACAAATGTATACGTTTGAATCAAAATTTATGAAAGGGACTTTAAAATATTTTTCAGATCGTGAAATTATGTTATATTTAATTTACAATTTTCTGAATAAAAACTAATCCCATAAAACTATCAAAAACGTTACATTTTTGAAAATTGCAGTACATTTTTAAAGTATGCAGACGGATTTTGGACAAAATTAAACGTAATCATTGTCTAAAATAAACAAAATACAATTTTTCAATATCGTCCGAACAAGAAAATAGTTGCCAATTTAATCCTTTGGTAATATCATGTGATATCAAGAGACTCCGATGGGATTTAAATATTTTTTTCGAGGTACCTAAGATGGGAGAAGGAAAATCATTGAAAACTAGTATGTAAAATACGAACACGTATTTTGAATCTCACCAGTTATCAAACGTACCCACTCACACAAACACATTGCAAGCACCATAAACGCTTTATAACTTTTGAAACGTATATTTCTCGTAGCGTGGATGCATTAGTGAGTTTTTATGCGTTTGGAAAAAGAAGAACATTCGACGTTTCCACAACACATAGCCATTACCGCGCCCCCACATAATGTGTGGTTCGGTGATAAAAATGAGTATCTATTTGGAAAATAATAAATGATCGACGGACAGATGTGGTTTATTGCCCGCCAATGGTAGATACGATGACGATTTTCTCGGCTGCGAGGAACACACACACGGTTATGTATATTTTGTCCTTTTTTTTCTTCTTCCTTTTTTTTCCCAATTTTCTCATTCTCCAATGATACGTTTGTGCGTACGTGTGTACGTGTGTACGCGTGTGTGTGTTTGCGCGTTAGTTTGCGATATTATATAAAAGTAACGGCGTTAAGCGAAGGGACCATTTGTCGCGTATAACTCGCAGACGAAATGAAATAACGAGAACGAGACAGCAATACCCAACACATGGTTCCACCTCGCATAACGTGAAACGGTACATCAAAGATATCATTTTCGTATACGTACATATGTGTGTGATGATATTGCTTTAGTCAGACATTGTTACCATGTATTATATTTTGTATTTCTTTTCCTCTTGTTTCTTTAATATTTACACTATCGTTGTTTTCCGAATTATTTCCACGGGTTATGTTTCGAATTTCGATTTGTAACGTTGCACACAAATAAACTCCGAATGTTCTTTATTTCTCTATACAATATGTATTCGTTTGGTGTTTCTTCCTTTCCATATCTTTCTTTATTATCGTATTTGCGAAACCCAAGCAATTTACATTTATTTTATTTTCTGTTGTTGTTTTTATTATTTCGCACATCACACGCGATATCGGAGGGGTGTGGGTGGTGTGATATTATGATACACGACAAAGCCGAAAAAAGGCCATTACTCGAACGCGCGTACATATGTATTGTGCCACAGTGTGTGGTGTACATCGCTAAACGGTTTTCGATTGCCGCAGGCGCTATTGTGTAATGCAGTACATTTGCAATAACGAAAACGCAGTCATTATAAATATTGTAATATGTAGTATACGGAAATTATTCGTTCAACTGAGATGTTAGGTGTTTCGATATTTACCAAAGATCGTTGTTCGTGCTCTTGGCACACAACCGTATCGTGGAAAGTCAGTGGTCAGCGACCAGTACATTTCTAGAGTCCGTGGTCTTTTCTATGTAAATAACCACGCTATCTCGTTGCCGTCATCTCCATGGATTGGTCTGATAAATTTCTGATTTTTCCTCTTTGTTTTACTATGTGGAAAGTGTTGACGTCCTGTATATTCGTATGCATTTCTAACTGTCACATAATATTTATATATTATATATATTCTACTGTCCCTTTTTTATTAATTATATATCATGAAACTTTATTAAATACTTATTAAATACTTAAATACGTATAATAAGATCTTATTGATACTAGTTCTATAAAAAAATTGAAAAATTCCGCCTTTTTTTAATTTTTTTTTTTACATTAAATGTAAACAATTATATTTTAATATATGTGAAATGATTTTTAAATGAAGTAATTTTATTAATACAACCTTTTTTTTTACCTTAAATTTAATTGTATACAAGTGGAATGATTCGGATTGAAATAATTTTAATAATACATTTTTTTTTAAAAAAAATTAAATTTAAACAGTTATATTTTTATATTGTGTTATATAAAAAATGGTTTTCTTAAGTCATTTTATATGTCCAAACATCATTGAATTTATTGTGAAACTACACAGGTCTTTGTTGCACATATTCCTGCAGTTTATGTCCTAGTGGAATTAATTTTCGGTTTTTTTGTTGTTTTGTTTTTGTAAAATTTTTGTTTTTTTAAAAAAAATAAAAAAATAGGTTGGATAATTAATGTTACTGTGAGCTAAAACAAATTTGTTGTATCTTCTTCGGCAATAGTGTTGACAAATATTGAAGCGACTATGAATGTTTTAAAATACATCTAGAATCAAAGACTAATAAACATATTGTTATGAATTTCAAAAAATTAAATTTGTTGTTTTATGTATTTTATTTATTTTCTATGTTTGATACATCAATTTCACAAAAAGGTTTTATCCTTTTCACGTGTATTGTATCTATAATTTTTTGAAATTTATTGAAAATCCTCAGATTCATATCCGATAAAGGTAGTTATTATTGTTAATAATAATTAAATTTATAATGATTCAAGTTATTTTAAAGTTAAAAGAATTTATGTAAATATATTTAATATGAAAACAAATCATAATAAAAAATTTTGATGCACCATTAGCATGAAATGATATTAATAATATTTTGATTTATATTATTAATACTTTGAAAAACTAAATTCATATTAGTTTTATTCAGTTTTCATCAGTTTTATTTTTTTGTTTATGCACAAACGTACACGTGAAAAAAAAATTTTGAAATAATTTTCCTCGAGTAGAGAAAATTAAATGTTGAAACCAAAACAATTTGTTCAACAACACAAAATTGGAAGTAGCTTAACTGTATTTTATTTAAAACCAAATTTCTGTAGATTTTTGTTCAAGCACTAAATACTGTCAGTTCAAGAACAATGCCTTCAAAATTGACCGCGTCTTTGAATGCAGATATAGCCTTCGTGTCTGTTTGTCGTCTAAAATTTGAAGTCGTTGGAAATTGTCGTGTGTACTGTCCAGGGGTGTATTTAGATTTATTTTTAGGGGGGGGGGGGGGGAACTCAAATTTTTTCTTTAATTTAGACTCAAAATTTACAAGTAACATTTTTGGTAATATTTAAATCAGATGAATCCTTAATATTTGTGATTTTTTTTTTTTTTTTATCTAATGCCGGATCCACTTAGAATGGACTTTTGTGTAGTTTTTTTTTAACACCTATCTGTGTTTTGAAAGATTTGCTTATGTTTTATTTGATTTTTCACTAAATATGGACCAGAGCGTTAACGCTATAAATAATTTAAACATTATTTAATTTAAGCGTTTAAACGTTATACAAATTTGAACGTTTAAAAAATTTTCCATTTACTGTTATTGACAGTTAAAATGTTTTCAAATGTAATATAATAAAATATTATTATTATTATTATTTTAGCAAATAATACTATGTAAAATAACATGACATATTTTAAAAATTACATAATATATATATATATTATCATTTACCAGTGTTATATTGTTAAATATATTTGTGGGTATACACATTACAAAAAAATATGGATATTAATCCTAAAATAAATTTTCTTGCTTCACTTGACAATTTTTTTCTCTCAATACGTTCGAAAAATATAATTAATCCTCTGTAACTACATGTTTATAACTTCTATTAAGACTTTAAAATATAACCCCACGAGATATACATTTGCAGCACGTAATAAATTGCATGATGCAAATTTAAGAACCATGGGCTGAATGTTCACATTCCATATTATTTTATTCAATGTTATTCACTACAGTTAACAAAATACATTAAACACAGCGTACACTGTAATCTTCAACAGCTAAATCAGTGGTTTTCAACCGGTGTGTCGCGGCACACTACTGTGCCGCGGGATCGACTAGGTGTGCCGCGAAAAATATCTGATATTTATGATTAGTAATATTTCAATATATTTTTAATAGCGTAATCAATGATTACGTTGTTAAAAATATATTAAAAATGGTAGGTATTTTATTTCATTATATTTATTTTTTAAAAATATAAAACAAAAAAATAAAATATTTTGAGAACTTAATTATTTAAGCAAAGGAATATTATATCATAAAGAGAAATTTTTGAAATTATTATTGAGAAACTTGAGCTTGTCGTTTCTTACATAAAAGTTCGATACGTGGTTGAATTGAAAACAAGCAAAAAGGTAAAGAACCACTGAGCTAAATATTTCAATCAATTTCATAGTTCATAACATTTTTTTCCAATAAACTATTAAATCATTATTAGTTTTTTTGTTTTCGAGTTATTTTAGAAGCGTATACCCGTAAAATAATATTTTACGTTAGATATACGCCGAAAATCGAATATCTGTTGATGTGTATACGCCGTACACCCGCGTACACGTACTAATACACCCCTACCTTAAACGATATTTTCGTTTTGTAATTATCATAACTCATAACTTATAAATAAAGCAATCATATTTGTTGTATAACAACAATAAAATGCATATACCACGTTAAATATGTATTTATTGTCAATTTATAACTTATATATAGTGTATTACTAGTAATGTTTCATCGGTGTTCACCGAAATTATTTTTAATGAGGCAGGTTAGGTCATACGGATTCCGTGCCAACAATATCCGACGTATTTTCAGAAAGCATATTTATAAATTATAATTGGTAATGCTTATTTATATTTTATTAGTTGATATATTTATTGCTGTTTTAAATATCCTTTATACATATTTCTTATTTAGATTACCTCGTAGTTTAAGTCAATTTTACAAAAATAACCATGTTTCAAATCTATTTTACTGATAGTTATAAATATTTTTCGATGGCAATTTCTTTTATGTTTTAATCGTTAATCGTTTTCTGTTATGTTGTTCGATATTAATATTAATCGTTATTAAGCGTTATCTGTTATCGATTTCAATCGCTTTTTGAATAGTTATACCTACGTATAACATTATAAAAACATTTTGGTGGCCTGGTATGGACACTAAGTATCGTTATAAAATGATCCACATAAAAAGGTTGGACACATTGAAAGCTTTATCTCACATATGATCGATTCCTTAATACAGATTCAGGAGGGCGATCGCCCTCTTCACCCCCCCTAAAATATGCCCCTGGTACTATCAATCGTACACACAAAATTATGAACATACTTACACATGTACAAGTCGTACAATAACGAAAAATGTTCATGTGTACAGTCAATCGTACACACAAAAAATATAAACACACAACTCGTGCTAAGTTTGAGGTAACAAAACACGGATAAAGTTAATTAAATTAACTTTAATTAATTCGAATTAAGTTAATAGTTAATTAATTAAGTTAATACTTAATAAAATGTATATTTCAGTGTGATCAGAGTGATAACAGCACCACTGCTCATGTTTTTTTTCAGTTACTCGTTGTCGTGCGCGCGTCACCGGAGTGTGTCCGGTTTCCGCAGGCCCGTGTTATTAATTTCAAAAGTGTTGTTATTTTTTGTTCTTTTTATTATTACAATAAACCGTCTTTGTGCGATATATATATATATATATATATAGTGTTTTTGTTATAGTGGTGTTTGTGTACCTTTTTCTGGTGTGTGGAGAATTTAGAGTCTCCTACAATATGTTTCCTATGGTGTTCGTGTAACTTGATGTCACATGGCCATCAAAGAAGACATTCTTTATTGGTTAGTCTTCTGTCTTATATAAATTTAGCTTAACCTCATTATAAATGTTATCACTTACACGCTAATTTGAACATAGTGTAACAAAAATGTTATTTTACAATTATCTTTTTTTTACACTAAAATGTTATGATAAACTATTTTCTATTGTGAAAAGAATATATGTTTATTTTAGTTTCTTTAATATTTCCTTTGACCTAAACTATGAATTTGAATTGCCTAATACTACAAATATTTCATTGAACTACACATATTACTATCGCCGAACGATAACCGGTTCCGTTCAAGATAAAATAATTTATTTAAATGTTTATCATTTGTCTGAGTTCTGTGATGTTGATTTTATTTTATATCCATAGTTTATGCAGTTTATTCAAAACCGAACAAATATATTGTACATGTTTGGTTTTTAACGCGCATACTAATCGTCGTTTAATTCGTGGAGTTCAGTCATTGATTATTCTCCAACCAATAGAACGCGCCGTGCCACCTCTAGGTACATCCGCAATTTCATTGCATTAGAGGTACGACGTTCGAATTAATTTTGAATTTTAGATTCTAATAACGAAGCGGAAAACATCGCAGTCTTTGATCAAAATATCAGGTATGAAATATCATTGATTTTAAATAGTACTATAATAAATAGTATTAATGGAAATAGCGATTATCATGTGAACGTGATTTTAAGTATCCATTTAAACCACTTAACGGACTTGGTGATGGTATCGGCATGTCATTTTTTCATTTGATCAGTATCATTCTTTCAATATTATTAAAAACTTAAAACGTCAAAGTGATGTCAAGTCTCGTCCACTGTCATAGTTTATTATTTGTTTTCGTAGGAAAAGTATTTTTTTATTTACGCTTATAATGAACTGTTAATCCATTGTAAATGTCTCAAAAGCGTTGACTCATAATCTTTTTTTCAATACGTGTGTGCTTGTTTAAAACTGCATAGTACAGACAGTGTCGGACCTAGACAATTTGACGCCCGAGGCTAATAAAATTACGACGCTCTTACGTAGTTGGAAGTACGGGGTATGTCCATGACTTTTTTATTTTTCATAAACTTTAAGAGCGCTCTTATACCAACAGCGTATGGAGCAAGCATATCTATTTGCCTCCCTTCTTGGACACGGAACTGAGTGTACTCAGTACATAGATAACAACAACACTAAACTCGACACATAAAATTATTTTATCACGTTGTACCTTAAACCATATACAATGGATAGAGTAATCGCATATCATACCTATAGAATGAGTTGAAGTCAACATAATTATAGGATCGATGATATCTGCGCATGCTTATCAAATGTCAATCTATTTTTCGGCTTAAAATTGAATTTAGGAATCACTAATTCTGAATTTATGAAACATTGTTATTGATCACCATTTTGACGTAGCAAATACCATATAATTAATTTTATTATTATAATAATGCATTTAGAAACTTAACAAACACTTATACTTATTAACTTTATAGTTAATCGTTATCTTGTTCAATAATAAATTAATTAATATCTGCGCCAAAAATTAATGATAAAATGCCACGTGCATGCGCATATCACTGCGGTCCTACTGTTATGTTGGCTACACAAATTATTTGTAAGACTCCATCCATTGTATATGATCTAAGCGTTGTACAATGTTGTCGCTGTGCATTTATTATTTTAAAATATTTGACGGACGAACAGAAACATTATTTATTGAACTAGTTTTTCGAACGCCACGATTTATCATTGCTTTCAAATGTACACAGCATAAAGAGCTTCGGAATGGTATAGTACCCACCTATCTTACTTTTAGTTTTCGTGTAATTTAATTTTTATTGCATCAATAGCGCACATAACGTTTAAATGATTTTGTACATGTGTGCACGTACATTGTACTGTTTAAAAATACTATTAGATGATTTATAATGGAAAGAATACAATCCTAAACGTAATATCAACACTAGTTATTATAGAGTCATGCCAGTGGAGCTTTTATTTACGCTTTACGTCCGGGTATATATTTCGTTTCATCGGCAGGCATCGGATGACATTCGTTAATGATGATTTAATAATATTACGTATAAATTTATTGCTTAATAATTGTTTGCTAGTCATATAATAAATTATAACGATAATTTAATTTATATTGTCATGAAAAAACAATGGTAAATTACATTACATACGTCTATCTATCGACATGGAACGAATAAATCACAAATACGTATTGCACGATTAAAGAAATATAGACTCAGGCAGATGGTTAAAAATGATGTACTAAAATCAATTACAACATGAACCTAACTATATACGTGAGAAGATGGAAAGCTTCGATGACTATAACATCGAAGTACAGTAGTCGAACATTAATAAAACATTAGTTTGAGAAATGTCTCGGTAAGCTCATCGCGTCGTATCTTCATCGTACAACATTCGTGGCATTCATAACATTTAAAAATCACATGTATTACACATGGTCTTGATGGAATAATGTAAAGCAGCGGTGGAACTAATTGTACAATGTTTTTCGAACCGATATTGTATGTATAAACAGGTATATTTAGAAAAATGTAACAATGAGTACTCGTTAAATGTATTATAAAAAGACATTTAAATATTTTATTTTATTTTTCAAAGTAGCATAAAAAGGCCAGGCGACGATTTCGAGTGCACAGTTGCAATTCTCCGCTGTGTAGAACATCTTCACTATTCGGACAGAATGAAAACCCTAATTGTTTGGACTGTTTAAATGTGTATTGAAGTGCGAGATAATTTAGTGTTCAATTGTATATAATTATGTAATTATGGTCGTAATGATTATCATTATTTCACATGGCGTTCAGTAGATGTGTATAAACTGTAATTAGAATATTAAAGTAGGTGTCTGTAATGCAAATTTAACGTAGGTATAATAACACACACGGGTCGTACGACGCGAAACACAAACTAGTTTATGCTAAATTTAAAACGCTGGTTTTCATGCGGTACCTAATTATTATTGTTTATTTCAACGAAAGTATGACGTGAAAGTATACCTGCATCTGCATCTCTAGACCTTACTGTTACCGGCAGTAATCGTATTTTATTTGAAGTTCAACACGATAGTGTACCGATAATCACCGACTATCGAAACGATGATGGTAACTCATTAATCTATACGCAACTTAAATCAATACGCATACATTAGGGGCGTCCGTTGATCAATCAGGTCAAACATCAACAATGTCTGTACGCGTTTAATTAAACGTTTTGCATTCAATGTTAATTCAAACGTTTATGGTCATTTTTAATGTTTTTAGTGTTTTTTTCCCCCTATGTCCTCATTCTGACTCCCGCACGCGTATTACAACCATTAGATATTCTAGATTTTAGGCAGAGCGAAGTTACGCTGGTTATACAATTCGTTGTTGTTATTTCATTGGTAAAACACTTGGTCGATAAACCCAAGTGGTCGAAAAAACCAATAAAAATAACACTAAAGCGCAGGTAGAACTATTAAAGAGGATTAATTTTCATAGACTTGTCTGCAGAACTTCACGTACCGATAGTTCCGGTTTATGGCGAGAATTCAAATATCTTGTTTTTCACCACACCTATCCAGAAGTATATGTTTGTTAGGCATATATATTTATTTTTCAAAGCTATTGAGTGTATATTACGCTTATGCTTCTCGCGTTTGATCATTATTATTATTGATGCGTATGCGCTACTTAAATAATTTATAACAGCACCTATAAAAATATTATTATTACAAAATTATAACCACATGTTAAACATGCCTCGATAAAAATGGAAAAATGCGTAAAAATAAACGACTAGAAACAGTTGAATGTAATTTTTATTAGTTGGTTGAAAAAAAAACAGCATTTTAAATCAGTACTAAAACTTATCACAAATATAGACGACGCTCAATAAAATGTTAACATTTTTATAATTTTTTTAATGGTTTCAGATAGTTTTAATAAGAATTTTTCTCCGTGATACTTGTACACTTTTATTTAAAAGATACACTTTTATTATTATTATTATTTATTTATTTATTATTATTATTTTGTAGACACATTTTTATTAAAAAAAAAAAAAACAATTGAGGATCATCAATTCAAGCAAGTTTTGTAGCATGAGATTTTATGTTTATTATGTTTATACCTAAGCGACGTATTAGGAAATTAATATTTATAAGACCATTTTGTTCGTATTAAAAGAAAATAATATTTTAAAATGTAAATAAATTATCTCGTATTTTGTACGCATTCATTTTATAACCAATACTCTATTAAGAATAGTATCTATTATGTATTCACGTTGAACATTAAATTAGCACTTTTAGATTTTAAGCAGTACATAATTTATTTACAGCGATTTTCTACTTGCCGAATATATACCAAAACGTGTATGCCAGTTTTATAATCATTGTATTTCATACAAAACTTTTTATTTTACCAAGGCAAATATTATTCCATACAAAAGAGACATCATAATTATTATTCTTGAAAATGTAAAATATAAAAATATTATTATATTTAATACACTTTTATTTTGTTGTATTTAGTACAAAAAACAATTACCGAACAGAAAAAAACATAATAAATTAAAAAAACAAACCTAATAATTCTTATAATTATATTATACAAACAAAAAAATATGTGCTATAAGTAACAAATTTAACACATACGACATGGTGATTTTCTTTAAAAACATAAATAAATAATAATTATTACTTATAAATTATAATTAGACTAAACGTTTTTTCAAAAATGAAATTGATCGATATAAATTTTCTAAATTACGAAACTATGTAAATCAGTACGTGTACTTATTATTATAATAGTATGTATTTTCTGATTTTAATACCTTAGTGATTTATGGTTAGTCTTGCATTACATTTTTAGTCGATTACAGTATTGAAAATGTAAATCTCACAATTTTAACCAAACCTATGGTTAGTCAAGGATAACTAAATCGATATTATCGATATTAATCACGTCATACAAAAATGGTATTGAACAAAAATATTAATCTTAACGTGCTTTCTAAAGTTTGTACATCACGATTTTCGCATTAACGGTCTTATGATAAAACTTTATTATTTAGTGTAGTTCTCGAAAAAATGTTTTTATATTTTATTTATGAGACAAATTTAATATTATTCTCAGATCTATACATTCTGATTCCAATTGTAATACGTAATGCACTAAAAATATAACCATAAACATATTAAATTATATGTGTACTTATATTTTTTCAATTAGCTAGATTTACAATAGCCAGATATTTTATATTTATTAACTATATCCAATGGTTTTAAAATATAGGTTATGCGAATTTAACGAGTCACAAGGTGGAGATAAAAACTTTTGAAAATTTAAGTATAACATTAATATGGTTATAATGTGCTCCAAAATAAACCTAGTTTCTTTTTACGAAAACTAAATAAAAATACATAGTTAAAATACATAAATAGTAAATGATTTTATTTGAAGGCTTAGCTTTACAACCATTATAAAAAACATTTTTATCTAAAACATGATTATACTGTAGGATATTAAACAGTGCCGCAAAAATTGGGTGTGCAGAGTGTGCCGCGCACACGGGCCCCAAGTCTTACATAAATTTGGGGGGACCCCTAGTCCCAGCCTGAAATAAACTATACTTTACAAACATACAACTATGTAATAATAAAAAGAACATTTTTTAAAATTCAGGTAAAGTTGTTATAATATTTAAGAATAATATAATATTTATTTAACAATGAGTCCATTGAGTATTTGAGTAGGCATATAACATACCTACCTAAACTACTTAAATTAATTTACTATAGAAATATGTAGTGAAGTATAATATATAACAGTTATAGGTATTTAGTTTGATATATATATATATACATATATATATACTGATGTGAAACGTGTTTTAAAACCTAAAAAAATTGATACTTAAATTGAACAAAAATAAATCCTAGAATGGGGCCCAATATAATTACCGCACACGGGGTCCTATTTTGTAGTTACGACACTGATATTAAATATTATAATTTATAATAATAGAGCATTAGTTTTTATCAATAGGTTTGTAATTACCATTACCATTGTAAAGTGACACATGAATGGATCAGAATTATGTAAATCAATTTTTATATCGCCAAAGAAATGTATGATTTTATAAATAATATAAAATAATGATTTTATTGTGCTTATCACACGGGTAAATTGAGTTGGTTAACTTGACGCCGTTATCGGCGTTTGGTTTTCGTGAGTGTAGCGCATTATTCCGTTCAGCAATGCACGATGGTATACCTGCTCTTAGCGCTTACGCGCGTATACACGTATTGTATATTTTCATTTTTTAATCGGAAGACGAATAAAATTACTAATTAGTCATCGTGATCGTGCAACGCGGCTGCGCACAGATGACGTCCGGTGGAAACAAAGTGAACGCGAGCTACAGGAACGGCGGGCACATAACACTGCAGCGCACGACGGGCATGATTCGATCTCCTAATCAGCGGCGAAACAACGGCGGCAAAACAATAATGTTGTGTACCTGGAGGGCCGCTACGCAGTCATGGGTCGTTAACGGTTTTAATTAAAACGGATTTATACGGGTATAATTTGCGGTAAAATTTATTAATCTTAGCTTCGGACGGTACAACACGCTTCCGTCAGAACGAAAATATTTGTTGCAACGTTGAACAAGATAAATACTCCGTCGGTGCACGCATTGTTTCAACGAAACAGGCGTTGGCGACGCATTTATTTCGAAGCGAATCATTCGTTCCGCGAGTGTAAGCAACGCATTGTGCATACGCAGACACGGCTCAAACGTTTGCTTACACCTAGGCAAACTCAAGTTTTGACACCCCTTATATGTAAATATTTCAAATATTATTTTTATATAAACAATACTAAAATAGACTTAATTCTGAATTAATTATATTTATTTATGCAAAGTTAACAATTTATTAGATTAATACATTTGTAGACAAGTAAACCACTACTAATTTAAATAAAACAAAAAAGTATTTTGAGTCTTATTTTTTACTACACATAATTTAATATGAGTGTGTACTAGGAAATGTAATATTTTTTTAAAAATTATCCATAGTTTAAAAATGTCGTCCTAGGCGTGGGCCTATGTTGCCTACCCCTTAAGCCGGACCTGTGCATACGAACACAAAAACGCGCGTTAATTGTTAACCCATGGCCAGTGATCGTCAAACTTTTGTTCTTGGGACGTGAGATTTATTCGTTTGTGCATAAACGTCCGCAGAGCCGGTGCTACGGTTTACGAGGCTCTGCGTAATCAATAAAAGCGAGGAACCTTCCCCCCCCCCTCTACAGATAAACAATCGAAGGGTCGTGATTATACTGTCTCGATCCTTATTTGTACCCATGTTATTGCTTTCAGTTTGTGTTGGCAATCACCGTGGTGCAACAACAGTAGAATTCGCGTGTAACTCGGATTCGACAAATGTATTTACTGTGATCACCGCTTAATGAGCTCACGGTTAACTGACTCATTCGTCTATTATACTCAAATAGACCAGTCTCGATTTGTATGCATACTGACACACAGAAAAATATTCGTTTATCAGACTCGCTACACCGTTTAATGGGGTTATATACTTTCTTTGAGGTTCAAAATACTGAAGTCTTGACCGAGGAAAACATCTGTAGTGACTTTCAGTCAAAACGATGAAATAAGAAAAATGAGAATATTACTACTGATAGTGAAGGTTGACGAAAACAAACCGGACGAGAAATCACCATCATCAAAATAAATGCTAGCAGCACTTGAAGTTCTGCGCAAAGGGATTCAACAAAGAGGCAATTCTGATGTGTTTAAACAACGTAAAGCCTACGAGAATATGGCTAAAAAAATTACCGAAGACGGGAATACTCTGTTTAGTGTTATATCAAAAATGAATTAGTTACAATTTTTTATTTAAATTACATATAATTAATTAAATTATTTTCATTGTCATACATTAATTTTAATTTCAATAAATGGATTAAAATTATTTAAATTTTTGCACTTATGTATTATTTCTTTGTAGACTTTTCGTCTTATTGACTCATTTAGTTAATTAATCGACTCAAACGGTCGGGTTCTGAACATATTTTAAATAATTTTCACTAGGTGGCACTCCATAAAATTGTCTACCATTGAAGTTCATAGACGTGGTGTTCTACAGAGAAACATAAAGGGAAAATCAACTCTTGTCACTACGGTTGTTTCGTTTGGTACGTCCAACAAACTATTGCGTAGGAAATTACCAAAACTATAAATGTAATAAGAAAGAAATAAAAAAAACGGATGAATGATATATGGTAATAATTGAGTAGGTATTATTCAAAATTAATGATAAAAATATAAATGAGACTTTAACCTGTGTTAGTGCTAAGACGTTCACAAACGATCAACCGTAAAAACAATATAATTCAACAATGCAAATCAATAATATGTTATCTACGACCTGATAACCTGATAGATAATTATAATTATTAATAAGTATTTTTGCTCAGCAAAAAGAGATATTATTACCTGAGTAACCAAAGCTACTAATTTAGTTTATGTATTTATTTTATTTTTTGTAAACTTCTACCTGTTAACAAACATACATTATGTTACATTATTTTTGTATTTATAATATTATAATAATATAATTATAGTTAATACCTTATGTGTATTCTTTATAATATTATAAAATCACTTATTTTTTTTGAAAATTTTTAGCTTTCTCTTCCAAAGAAACAATTCGAAAATACGCTACTGAGTGAACTATTATTACCAATTATTATTATATTACGTATATTGTTATTTATCAGCATGTTAGTGATCACCTCCGAGTGTTCGAATAAAGTGATAAAACGTTAAATAATTTTTCACGTAAAAAAAAAAATAGTAATAACAATAATTATTATAAAATTAATGTGAGTTATATTATTAAAATGTTGATGTGTATACGAGGTTTAACGATTTTCGTATCGGTCGATTTCTATCGTTAATTGTTTTCCGATATCTTGAAATCCATAATCATATTAAACGTAATCCCGTATAATTATGAATTTTCCGTGTGTGTTCGATGAAAACAATGGATTGTCGATAACATCGATACACTACGCATAGACGAGTTTATCGCAAACAATAACGTCATTATAGTAGACATCCAAAAGGCATGTACTTACGAGTAAACGCCTATTATATTTATTTTATATATATTTTTTCCGAACATTTTCTGATTCATAATATCTCTGACTTATTTTAATATCCTCGGACAGATATTTAAGTACAAAGATCTATAATTAAAAAGAAATCAAAATCATAATTATAATAGTTACAATGGTAATAAGCGATGGAGCAATGAACATATCATAGACGTGCGATATATGCCTTGTTCGTTGTTCGTCGTCTTCTATGTTTTTTTTTTTTTTTTAATATATATATATATTATCTTTCTTTTCGGTCCTTTATCCCTGGAATAGTGGAATATAGTGTTCTAGACCGATGATTAGGAGGCTCTCTGACTGGTTCTCCGCCGTAGGCGATAACTCTAAACAACTCATTTTATGTACTCGCTCTTTGAAATAAACAACATGCCACCGCTAATCAAAATGGCGTCCAACACATTATGTGAATCTCGTTATATACCTAACCTACCTGCCTCTTAATTTCGGTCAGACGACTACACGGGTAAAGGTATACGTCGTCCATAAAAAAAAAATAATAACAATAAAAAACAGTTCTATTTTCTTTATTTTACCGCACATCACTTTTTCTGAGTATGCGTGTATCTACAGAGGAGTTATACATAAAAATGTATTTATTTTATTTTCCTAAACTTCTAAAGACCGAACAAACGCTTCTGCAAAAAGCAAAAAAAGAAAAAGAAAAAATTATCTATCGACATCAACACGCGCGTTGCGTGTGTTGTTTTTTGTTGTGTACTCTTTTGTCACGCTATAACAACAAAACCATATACAGCAGCGTATACACGTCAATTGGACGAACTAAAGAACGACTGGACGTGTTGCAATCGATTTTCAATTTCCGAGTACCTATTATCTTTCTCTCTCTCTCTGAGCAGTAAATACACATTGCAGTCGCATGCGACATATCGAATAAAATATACCTATAATAGGCATGCGGTGTATAAACCTATCAACTAAGAATAAGTATTTTTTTTAATTGTACGTACATTCTACAGTTGTATTCATTTATAATATATATGAATACAACTATAGAAGGTATGTAAATATATGATTATCTATATATATAATATAAAAATAATTAATATAATATTATTATTAATAATTAATATATAAGGTATGTACATATTACTGACCTAGGCTTACCTACTGCGAGTCAATTAATTATTTCAAATTGTGTGCGATTATTATTGCCTGTTCAATTACAATGTACACAATAAATAATCAATACCGATCGGTGGTGAAGGAGAAAGCGTTTAATAATATTATACCAACTTAATAATGGTATAATAAATAACTAGTACGGTAAAACAACGTGTATTATTATTATAAACAATTTATTTACGTGTTGTGTGTGCGTACGCGTATCGATATGGCTACATATAGAAATCGTCTAACGATATAAACGGCGAGTCGAATCGGATATTAACATACACGTCTCTGCGTATTGATCATCGCTGCTGGCTCGTGGGTAAGAAGTGCGTTACGCTATACTATATATTTATTATATTAGTAAATAGGCACGTTGCACAGCCGATAATATACCCGTCGATACCGGGGACGGGATGAATTATTATTGGCGAGGTAAATGGTTGTTTTCTACTAGGACTTGCCCCCGAGTCAATTAATTTAATCCCGAAAAGAAGTGGGGAAAAAAACTAAAATACATTAATAAAAAGTAAACACGCGCGTTATTATCATCGGTGTGTTGACGGGCGGACCGTAATTCGACCGGTAACAATGGTCCTCTCGCATATCGATTTTTTTCACCGCCGCCGTTGTCTACACCCCCCGTAGGTTTTATATTATATTTTATCAGCAGCCCCGCGAAGTGTATTAATCGTAAACACACACCGAACATGACATATTTTATGTAATCTGTGGCGTTTTATCGAAACCGTTTCCCATGCAGTAGACCGCGGTGTTTACACCGTATATACACGTACGTACATTACGTTGTATGTATACAGGTAACTCACAACGTTCTTCGCCAAGTTCCTTGTTATTATTTTTTTTTTCGAATAACCAGAAATTATTTCCAAGATTTTTTTTTAGCTTTTAGTGAAAGAATTATACAACCCATACGAGTATTATTTTAGGATTGTATTGGTATAAGGAGGGATGGAATACAAAAAAAATAACATATACAATTTAAGTATTTAAATAAATACTACTAAAATCATATTATAAAAAAAAAACTAAATCATTAGTGATGAGTAGAGCCCGGATTTCAATGCAGAGTGCATACCTTTTTGGTTGATCATACGCAATGCTTTCTAAGAATATAATTTGTATCATATAACGAGGGTTTCAAAACTACAAATTTTATTTTACATATTGTAGTATATTTAGTGATTTTTAGATTTTATAGCATATTTTTAATTTTACAATTTCTTAGAGCATATTTTATGATTTTTGAAGATTCAGAATGAAAATTCAAAAAATAAAAAATAAATACATTAATATTGAGAGAACATTCTTAATATTCTTGTATCGTATTTTTCAAATTTCCATTTGACATTAAAAAAAAAATTTTTTCCCCTATTGGTTAATATAATATATATATTTATAAATTATCATTACAACTAGTTTCATCTAAAATAAAATATTATACAAATATCAAATAGGAGCAGCTGCTATCGATATACAATGATTTTCTATAAATACTTTTCTAAGAGAATAACTCAATGATTATTAAACATTCTACAAATGCATTTTTTTTTTATTCAAGAAACATTTTTAATGCTACTTTATTATTATTATTATTTTTAAATTATGATTAAAATTTAAAAATTTGAATTATTTTTATTACTTTGCTTTTTTTATATTTATAATTTTATAAAATATTTGTGCAAATGAAAATTTTGTGTACAAAAATAAAATATAAGTGCATATTTTTAGAGCATATTTGTACTTTTTTAAGCACATAAGTGCATGCATATTTAGTATTTTTTAAGTGCATTAAGCTCCGAGCCCTAATAATAACATACGTTTCTTACTTAAGTTACTGAACTCATTAATTACTAAATCTACATCAACATTAGAAGCTATTTCTTGTTCTGTGAACAGTAGAATTAATAATTCCAAATGGTGTTAGGCCATGGCACTTCTTAATTTACTTTTAACAATATTTAATTTTGATAATATCCGTTCACAGGAATAACTAGTAACAAGTAAAATACTATAGTTACATATACGTACACGTTCAGTGTTCGTTGTAAAATAACAGTACCAGATAATTCGTAAATAATATAATAGTAAATAGTCAACAGATAATAGTTTTATACTCTAAGTTAATAATTATACATAGATATAACAGATGCAAATCACCGTGTTTATTTTCTTTCAACAACACTTAAAATTTAAAAATAACTCCATGACTCAAATAATAATGGTATTTAATCGAATCTAATTACATGGAATTATATATTTATATCACAATTATATTAGTCCCCAAAGAAATATTATTCTTTGAATCAAATATATTTTCGGTTTATTTCTTATTTTATTATGAAACATTATTTAATTTTATTTACCATATATTTTAGAAAAAGTTACATTTTATTTCAAGAAAACCAGTCTAAATATTGGTTCTTTGCTTTGGAACTTAAGGGCGCCAATTACAAAATGTCTGGGGGGTGCCCGGGTACACCCGGTAACCCCCGTGCGTACGCCAATGACATGGTGACAGTCGTACTGTCATGATACCTCTGTCATATGATTTCATGACAGCTACTGTCACACGAGGTATACAGTATACACATTGACGCTAAATAACGTTAGTGATAGTGATAGCCACTGGCAGTGGATGATTTTTGTAGTATTATTGAATTGTTTGTTTGATTCAAGTGCTTACATTTTGAAGTTTTTAAACTTGCGACGTCCCTGTACAGCCAGGGCCATCGTCGCTTGACGGATCCAGGTATTAAATACGTTGAAGGGTCGCCAACCTATGGCCGAGGTATAAGACCGGAGCACATAGGATTTTTATTTTTACTTTAAAACTAATAATGAAGGAATTATAAAATAAAATAATAAAATCAAAACATGCATAAGTAAATAAAATTATATTTATTTAAAATGAAAATTATTTTATATTGTAAGAAAATAAAACGTTAATTGATTATCGGCCCAGACATATTAAGAATATACATTATCAACGTGTGCGATATTCGCACACGTTTTTTTCCGGTTAAATTGTGTCCCAGCGACGATTTATGTCGCGGGCATGATTTGGTTTTCTACTTCGTGGCCAGAACTTTTAACATTTTTTCAAAATTCGAAATAATATAAAAAAGTTTAAAACAAAAAAAATCTTAATAAATGATATTAATAACGGAATTAGATTAACCAATAGAATAGCGTATTCACCTGTAGATATTCGAATTCCAGATGGCTCTTACGAAATTGAAGATATTAGTAATTATATCCGGAATTCTTTAAAAAAAATTACTAAAACGGAGGATCTCTTATTTAAATTAAATCTTTCAGATAATCCTATGAAAGTTCAATGGATTGCGAATAGTCTAGCAAGTACGCATGGATTTGAAAAAAAATTATATTCTTGTTTACCATATGATCTTTCGTCATCGATGTCATCAGGAAATATCCAATATGAAATTAACGACAATAGCATAAATATTACTTCTATAAAAGTTTTATGTAATATCGCTGACGGAATCCAAATCATCCAGAATACGCCAGTTTTTTATCTCAGCTGGTGGGGGCAGCCGAACAAAGGTAATGTGTATCACCGTTGCTGCGTTCCTTCGGCAATAGGTTTGTCCAGTAGGTTACTCGGATTGAGATTAAGGCTGAGCGCGAGGTCCGCTAGTCGCTCCCCGCGAAAGTTATTACTCGCTGATCCCCATTCGGTCGACCAGGCGTTGAAGTCACCACCTTATAACAACGTTCACTCCATGAGTTGTGGATCTAACCGAATGTTCGAGGTCGCCTAGAAATGATATGTAGTAGTCTGTCGTTGCGGGAGTTGTAACAGCTATACAAGCGCACGCCTCCGCAATGAATCCAAGCGAAACCTCAACCTGAGCCATCAGATTCTGCAACGAAGCTTGCTCTAGCTGTAAGGAGGACAGCGCAACTTCTATCGGCACTAGATGTCCAATTATTATCGGCCGTTGGAATCCAGTTTGGATCAAAGATGAGTAACACTTGAGATTTGCGGTCAGCGGCGATTTGCAGCATCAGATTCTGAGTGATGGCGTTCCGATGCAAATTGATCTGGAGAAAGTTAATTATTGCGTTGACTAGCTGTTCTCCCGTCGTGCAGCACATGCTCCAGAACCAGGCCTGTGCGGCGTTACTTTGTGCCCTGCATGTTTTCAAGCCACACATTTACCTTCGGTGCAATCCTTTTCTTTATGTCCGGTGACACCACACTTGCGGCAGCTCACCGATATATCGGGCCCTATGTAGTGGTGAGACCAAAGATATGGCACCTGAAATATCTGGTCAGTTCCGGCATTTTGGGCCTGATCCTGCAGATGTTCCAGCCGATCTTTACATGGGATTTCCCTTTTATGATAGTCCTCGGTACTCGAAGGGCTGCCACTTGCTGACTGGACCTGAGGCCCCAAGGGCCGGTGACAATAATCTCCGGAATGCTGGACATAGCTGTATCATCACCCTTGTTGATTTCAGAGAGGACTTTTTATACGCCGATCAAAATTTCCTCTTTGTCCACAACCGAGTCAATGTCTACTACTTCAACTTCTATAGAAAAGCTCCTTGTTTAGAAACTGGTTCGAGTTGGGAACCGAGTTTTTCTACTAACAGGCCCATCGCCATGTTGCTTTAGGGCGGTATAACATTTAAAGAAATTGAGGCGGCAAATTGTAATATTAAATTTTCAAAAAAGACAGCAATTTAGTTATTATTTTGCGTCTTCATTGTTAATTGTTATCGTAAAAGTTTTGCTATCTCGTTATGATAGCGTATGATTATAATGTATAATTAGTATAGTGTATACTATATATTGATAACCGATATATATAAGTGTATACGTATAATGTATGGAGACGTATTGTTGTTACAATTCCAGTGACGGTAGCGTCTGCTGAAAGAAGTTTCTGTAAATTGAAACTTGTAAAAAATCATTTACGATCAACAATGAGTAATGAAAGTTTAACTGCATTATCAATTTTATACATTGAAGTAGAGTTGGCACAAGAACTAAACTTGGAAAATTTAGTACAAGATTTTGCAACAAAAAAGGCAAGAAAAGTTAATTTATAATTTTAAAATATTATTATTATTATAATTATAAATATTTTTCTTAATTGTATTTTTTTTTTTATACTAACTACTAACAGTATGTATAATATAGTCTCGTTTATTATTCTACTTTTTAAAGTTGTATATATATTTATGGTTTTTTGTATTTCTAATTTATAAATCAACACATTTATAAAAAAATTTTAATTGCAATATTATGCATGTAATTATTTAATTTAGTATCTTAAGATCAGCATTAAAATGTTCGCTTTAGAACGGAAAGTATCTTACGATGGTCCTGTCTACCAATGCTTTCCTGAGTGGCTCAAGTGCAGTTCTGGAAGCTTTGCTCTCCCCCAAGTCTACGAGCACGGACGTAATTTACTAATATATTAGCACACATGTCCAGCGGCATTGGCAAGACAGGATTTGGGTGTTCGAACACCCCTCCCTCACGACTGACATGCAAGTAAACACTAAACAAAATGAACAACAAATAGTAAACGCGCGGTTCAAACGAAAATCATAAGTGTACACGTACACATATTTCGCAACACCCTCGCAGGAACAGACAGAACATACTGACAGTGTTGTCAGCTCAGTAATTACATACACAGTAATTAGAATACAGATTATAAAATTGGAAGAAAGAAAATAAGAAATTGTTGAATGAAACCACGCATTCCATAGAATGTATTTACTTATCAATTGTCATTATCATCATTATCATCATCATCATCTGAGTCCGAATCTTTATAATACTCGCTGATTATTTTATATATTTTACCATTCTTAGTTGTTCTCTTTTAGTATACGTTGTACCTAATACAAACTACAAGAAATTTTAACATGCTAAATGAAATGTCCAAATCATTGTTCAAACAATGAATTTAATAAATAAATAAAATACTGATAAAAAAATGCTAATTTTTTATCTGTCAATTATATCTGTCAATGAAAGAAAATGTTTTCATATATCGGAATGAATTATAAGTCCAATAATAAAATTAATTTAAAAGTTGAGCATTTTTTTTAAATGCAAAAAAAAAATTTCTATCTCATTTCATGTTCTCGTAGTAAACTCCACGTCTAAACCATCCATATCAATAAAATAAACTATCAATTTTCAAAAGTTTTACTTAATAAATGAAATTTTACCAAAAGCGTTTAGTAAACTCACTTTGTGCTAGTACATAAATAAAAATAAAGAAGTACGAGAAGAAGCGCCTTGTTGTTATTTTTTACTTTGTTCTTTTTATATTTATAGTCGGGTATGTTTTAACGTTGTTATTTTACTCGTATTATTGAGTGAAAATATGTAATTTCGGTGAGATCGACTAAGATTACGTATCAATAACAGTTGTTCGTTTGTGTAGTCGTTGTATTATTACCGTTTTACGTCCGAAGTTATATACGAGCTATTAACTTCACCCGGCTCCAACCCCGAGTGTCGATGGCTATGATACGGACGGTAAAACGAAAACGTTGTTCAACGTAAAATGTAGCCACCTGATATGCGTGAGCGAACGTAAAAGTCCGATTTTGTATTTATTTCTTTTGTCTGTTTTTGATTTACGTTTTTGTCGCCGACACTAATCGCGCGCGACTGGCGTTGCCGTGTGCGTACGGGATCCGGACGCGATATGGTGGCAGGTAACTCGCGCGGTACGTGTTTTCGACAATAGCCCACGTGGTCGGGGGACGAAAACCGCCCGGGGGCAGGTGAATGGGCACTATCCGTATACGTAAGTGGCGCACGTTTCACGCATGTTTGTTTTATTCATTTTCCTTTGGCCAGCTGTCGATCTATGGTATGCACTCGGTCTCCGCGGGCGGGTCGGAGAAGTTAAACCATTTGCAACACTGCACCGGCGACGAGGGCGACGGCGGTCGCGTGGTGTCTTTGGTCTGCTAGAAACAATTTGTGTTTGCCAGGCTATCTAGTCGTAAGCCGTCGAGTGGACATGAGTGGCGGGTGTGTGGGATGAGGGCGAACGAACGTCGCGTTTCGCGGGAAACGTTGTCCGCGGTTATCACGCGAAGGTTTACGAGACTCGGATAGCTTTCGATTCGGGCGTTATTATTTGTTGTAATCGACGTTGGAACACGCTGTGCGGGTCGTCGAGCAACAAGGGTCGAGTTGAACTCCTTCGCACAGTAGGATGAAATCAATTCTAGCATGCCAAAATTCAAAAATAAAAATTGTATACTATACAAGATATTGTAATAGTTTTATTCTATACATATTATTGATATAATAAATATACATTATTATGGTCCCAAAATGTTTATCTTATCGTATTAATGATATTTTAATTGTCACATGACGCGCAACCAATATCGAATAATATTAAGAATTGTAAAATACGCTTAGTTATCGTTTGGTAATCACCGTGTATAGGTAACAACTATTAATTTTAAAGTTTTTTTCTATTGAAGTTATTTTTTTTTTATAATAATTTATTGTTTCAACAACATGGACGACAATAATATACCAGGTAAATTTTTAAGTTAAACTACATTTATCATTAAAACAATTGCGAAACAAAAATTTCTAAGTTGATGTACTTTTTTTAACACAAATTAACTTCAAAATAACATAAAATAAAATAAAAAAAAATATAAAATTAACATTATCGTATAGGATGTTGAGATTTTATTTTTGTTAGATCCGTCCGATCTAATTTAAATTAATTATTTTCTGTGATAAGTTCAAGTTACCAAAATCGAAATAGCCAATATTCTTACTTGGAATTATTTAAAAAAATTTTATTTATCAATTTATTTTTTTCACGAATACATACACAATCTATACAAAGTAATGCATAATAAGCGTATAAGATAAAAGTCAATACTTCATAAGAATTACTTGAATAAGAAGCCACCCATTAGTGAAATTTAACTTGACATATATTTACATTGATGAGAGGTATTTTTAATGTAAATGATCATGATATAATTTCCTTTTTAGTCTGCGTATTGGATTTTCAGGAAGTGTGAAGGTATGTAACTTTTTTATTAGTGGGTCGGGATGATTTTCTAGTTTGGCAAAAAACTGCTTATAGAATAATTTCGTTTCAGTTATTACCGGATGGATACCTAAGTCTTGATGGAGGGGTAAATTAGAGACATAGAAAGGAGCGTTAGTGATATTTCTTAGAGTAATATTTCGAAAGACTTGAATCTTGTTCAAGTTTGATTTTTTCGCCGATCTCCAGAGTTGTAACCCATATACTCATATAGGCTTTAGGAGAGTTTTCTAAATTAGTAGTTTAGTTTTTAAACTAGTAAATTAATTTTTGGATAATACCTAAATATTTAACAGCACTGAGAGGTGGAATAGAAATGTTATTGATTAAAACATTTGGACAATGACCCTGTCTAAGGGTAAAGGTTGTATGGACTGATTTACTGTGATTAACTATTACGCGCCATTTTGCATACCATTCAGGTTGTAGGTTTAGATAAGACTGTAAGTTTGCAGAGGTTATAATTGGATCGTTATGAACTGAAAATTGACTTTATCATCTGCATAATCGGCAACTGTGGTGTTCGGAGTTGTGGGTTAATCAGAAGCATATATGTTAAATAGTATGGGTGAGAGGATAGCTCATTGCGGTACACCGGCGGTAATTGGAGCTATATTTGACGTAGATGAACATAGACGGATATCGGGGGGGGACTTGGGGGGGGGTCATAAGCCTTATGGAGAACATACATGGTCAGATATTGATATAGAGGCTATACAATTATCAATTTTAATTTTTCATTACTAATAGTGCGTAAATGGAAAGAAAGTAAAAGTACACTTCGTATATTTAAAAAAATAATTTTTTATAGCTACAAAATACTACTAGTGAAAAAAAAAATGTAGGAAGGCCAAAGAAATGTTTTGCTGAATGTTCTACTCGAAGTAAAGAACGTAGATCTGCAGCGTTAGGAAATTTATGTACTACGCCAAAAATGAAACATGTCGCAAAATCAAAATTTTATAAAAGTAGAAACAGAGCGCTTGCAGATGTATTAAAAATGGCCACGTCTACTCCAAGTAAACGACTGATTTTGTCGTGTGCAAACGAGTTGCAGCGTCCGTTGGGGCTTCGCTTGATTATAAGTTATAACCAGGGCTCATAACTTCTAGCATTTGCATATTTTTTTTGAAAGGTCCTAGGGGTACCTATGTGAGCTATAAATTTGTTTTAGATAACCAAAAAGCTACATATGACATTTTATGTTGCATATTTTTGCATATTTCGGAGTATAAGTGTTATTTTGTTTTTTTTCGCTTTTTTTTTGCTTATTTTTGGATTTTTGTATGATTTTTATCATTGATTTTTTTAAAAAAATGTTAGTAGCCTAAAAATTTTTTTCTTAAAAATAACAAGTAATTATAGTCATATTAATTGTTCATATTAGTAATTAATTCGTGTTAAATAATTTTTCTTCTTATATAACGTATAAAATAATATCAGATAAACTATTTATACCTATACGGGTTTAGGCAACGCGCAATGTAGCGAGAGTGTACGCCCGAAACTTCGTAATCCCATCGATAAGGAACCATTATAATTGTAGATAATTGTAGCTTGTACTGTAGTATTTTATTTTTATAGTTTCTAGGTATTCGGGTATTCCGATATCATTATCTAGATATTCCGATATCATCATTCTCAGATTATTTACAAATTATTTTTCATTAACATTTTGCAATCGTTTCCGATTTTTCGTACTGTATGCATGCTAGTTCGTTTCGTGAATTCAGTATCTAATTTTTTTTTTTTTTTTTTTTTTTAATAATAGAAGCTAAAATAATAAAATAATATAATAAATAATAATAATAAAATAATAATTTTTATACACAAACGTTTTTATTTTTCCATATTTTAGTATTTTTAGTGCATATTTAAACGCTTATATGAATACTTTTTAGAGCATATTTAAGCGCTTATAATAACCTTTTTTAGAGCTATAAGTTATGAGCCCTGGTTATAACTATCATTCAATATATCAGGCGATTATCACAGCGCAAATTTAGTCTAACGTGACAATTTTCAGTGGGCGAAACGTATTGTAAGACTTAAAATTTATAATTTTTATCATAGATTTCGTATTAAGTGCAGTGTTTGAATCGCATCGTGGTAATAAATGTATAAGTATAAACAATTTTAAGTTTACAAAAAACTCAGAATACAAAAAACTTTGACTTGTATTTTCGTTGTACGAACAAAAAATGCAAAGCTATAGCTATTTTAAATTAACAATGTACTTAAGTACTACGGTTTATAAATGATCATACTGATCATAACGATTACACAACAATTGAAATTTTTTATATATTATAAATAGTTTTTAGTGTAAAACGTAAGGCAGAGACAGAACTATACATACAACCAAATAAGATTATAAGACGAGAGCTTCAAGTAAATCAAGACAATAATTTACAATATAGTGATATTCATTTACTTCAAAATTCCATGTGTGCCGCAAGGAAAAAACATTTTCCGACTCTACAAAAGATCATGATGAGGATATAAGTCAACTTAAGGAAATGCAACAAACTTTGTTATTTAAAGGTGAACAATTTATTTATTTAAATAATGATAATGATTTAGTTATTTTAACATGTTTGAAAAATTTAAATGTGTTATGTAACGCTCAACACGTGTTTGGAGATGGCACTTTCAGTTATAGTCCAACATTTTTTAACCAGTTGTACACAATTCATGTTTATCAAAATTATTTCTACATGCCTATTGTTTTTGTTTTTTTTAAAGAGTAAGTCCACATCAATATATACTACTATGTGGAGCATAATTCAAAATCTTTGTATTTAAATTCTTTAAAGAGAATTACATATTGAACATTTCCATGTTGATTTTGAAATATCTGCCCACAATGCAATATTAAATCTTTATCCTAATTGTAAAATTATAACATGTACATTCCATTTGACACAAAGCTGGGCTCGATGTATACAAGCCAATAAATAATTATTACTTGAGTACAATGATAAAAATTCCAATATTAGGAAGTGGCTAAAATGTTTTTTTGGTTTGTCATATTTACCAACAGAAGAAGTAAAGAATGCCTACATACAATTAATAGCAGTTGCTCCGACATCTGATTTTTCTTTCTCCGATTACGTTTTAGAAACCTACATACTTACTTCAACATTTAATCCGTCATTATGGGCAGGAAATCCAAAAGATGAGCATCAAACTACAAATGGCGCTGAAGCATTCGACAGACATTTTAATGAACAATTTTACACCCCTCATCCTCATATTCATAAAGTAATAGACGTTATATTAAATATTCAAGTAGAAACCGCATTCAAAATATCATTAATAACCAATAACATCAATAATTACCGCAGAAAAGAATCCACTGAAGCAATAAAAACTAAAATAAATTTATGGACAAAATAAATCAAATGAAATGTATAGAATTAATGGGCAATCGCTTTTATAGAAAAAAATTTAACTTTAAAACTTTGAAAACGTGAAAAAATAAATAAAAATAAAAATAACGAATATAAACTATTATACAAATTAACCGCACTACTATTAAGACTAATTGTGCATTTTTAACCACACCTATGAACAAATATTTTCATAGACATTAAGTCTGTAAAATGGGAAGGGAAATGTACTTACGTACCACATTAGATAATACATTTCTTAAAGTTGTTATAGTAGATATTATGTGCCTTATATTTACTTAATTTAAGATACTTTTGTGCGCAAATTAGTTGTTTTTTTGGTATTTGTGTGCAAACCAGGACCGCCCCAAAATTGATCCACTGAATTTTTCAGTTCAAAATGACTAGTTCTCTATATCAGACGCAAATCGCTGCTTGTATTTTGTAATGTGTGGTGAGCAGTGCTCGAATTGTTGGGTGGGGTGCGTAGGGAGGCGGAGCTCCTCTACTATTTTTTTTTTTGCGTACCCCAACTATATTTTATCACCGGAACGGGAGGACGCCACGTTCATCCTAATTGATGTCCAAAATAATTTTTATATGAATTTCAATTTACTTCAATTTGAAAACGAATTTTACGATTTAAAATATCAAAACTATTTTCATAATTAAAGATTATATGGTGATTATGATAAGGGACAAGGTTGTTATTTCTGAAAAAATATAAATAGCAATGTCTGTGAATTTGGTTTATTATACTTTATACATTGTATGGTTTGTTATTAATATTGGCGATTGACGATATCGGCATTTCGAAAAAAAAATAAATGCCCGCACCACGACTAATCTTCGGCCGAGGCCCGCACTAAAGAGTAAAAATAGATAAAAACAAAAACCAAATATATGATTATATCATTCGATTCATGAAACTGCCTGATCGCCTACAATTATGTTAATTATTATTTAATTTTTATTTTCTATTGTAACATGTAGGGTGTTGGTATTGGTATTGCTATCAAAATATTTTATATTTGTTTAGCTGAAATGTGGTATTCAAAATATATGTAAGGTTGGCGGAGGGTAGGGGTGAGGAACGAAGCCCCCTACGGGTCTGTGTTTAATAATTTCGCACGTGGAACACAGTTTTCGAATCGTTGGACTGAACTCCTCTACTTAATTTTTCCCAATTCGAGCACTGGTGGTGAGTATTTGAAAAATAAAAAATTAGTTGAAAAAATCGTAATTAACAAAAAATAATATAAGATTAAAGGAATTATTGCATTTGGTTCACCAACAAGAAGAAATCTTAGGCTTAACATAACTGGTCACTATATTACATATGCATATAGGTCTAATGAGGGACGGGAGTTATATGATGACTGTAATGGAAAAGTTTTAAATGTAAACCAGCGATGTGAAGTTACTATTGAATTAATTGTATTTACAATTTGATTACATTAAATTTATATGTATTTTTAAGCATTGTATTTTAATCATTCTGATTGACTTAAATTTAATTGATTCATAAAAAATAAGTATAATTTATGAATAATTGAAAATTGCATTTCCTTAATGAACTTTTATCATAACGTATCTAACTATTTAAAATTATATAGCTAATTATTAAATATTAAAATTGAATAGTTAAACCCTAATTTATTGAAAAGTGTGAACAAAATTTATTTTGGGCGTATATACTTAAGTTACAAATTCCAATTTGTGGTTATGAATTATAACGAATTGGTTATTAATTTATGAAACCATTTTTACACCAACTATTTACTACTTGGTGGTGCCAGAATCAGTTACCTATCTAGTGAGCTGCATGTCCCCAGCCCCCCCCCCCCCCTCGGACTTTCGACTTCAAATTTTTACAGTCGTTTGAGTTTCGTTTGTGCTTGTTTGTGCTTTTATTCCCATCGTTCGTGCTTAACCCGTTTCCGAGTTATTGAACTTTCAAGGTGGGGGGAGGGCTGGGGACATGCTCAGCCCCCCCACTACCTCGGACTTTCGAGTTCAAATTTTTACAGTCGTTTATGCTTGTTTTTGCTTTTATTCCCGTCGTTTGTGCTTAACCCATTTCCGAGATGTTAAACATTGAAGGAGGGAGGTGCATAAGGACTTAGCCTCCCCACTAACCAATTATTCTTATTGATCTGTTCGTTTATTCCACGTTTGTGCAGATTTGTGATCAAACTTCAGCAGAAAATTCTGATTTACTTGGGATTTTTTTTATAATGACCCACTTTATTTAATTTTTTTTAATTAATTTGCGTACAAAAATTTAAATATTTGATATTTTTACGTGTATTTTAAAACAATAAGAGCTCTTCTCACCAAAACCCCGAAGTGATATAATAATTATTGATGAATTTTCATTTTGAAAAAACTTCTATGATAATATCATAACACGTTTTTAAAATTGTATGAAACTTTTTTTATTTTGTCATTTTTAAATTTGGATTGACTTTAAAGCGACCATTTTATCCGGCCACGGAATTTTAGATCTGGCAGGCTACTGCGAATTCGCACTGAAACTTATGCATACCTACGTGTCTAACCGTAAACACAGTTTGTAAACAATACTTTTGAAAAAGTATTAAGATACTAATAATAGTATTCGAATAAAAAAGTATTAAAAATACTTTTAAAATACTATTATAAAAATGTATTTTATGAATACTTACAAAGTATTTGAATACAAATCCAAGTATTTTTTTTAATTTTATGCTATATTATATATATATATGTATTGTACACCAGTATAGGTAACTATTATGTTACTACTTTCCATGAATCTTAACAATTATTATAACATGTCTGACTATTTAGAGATAAATACATGTTCACATATTTCATTCTGCATTCACATATATTTTAACTAATAATGATTAAATTTCAATGAAAAAAATATAATAAAAATTGGTAATATTACTATTAATATGGAACTATTTTAAATTTATTAGATTTTCAGTTTTCTTAAAAAATTCCAAAACAGAAACTGTATAAAATGTAATGTGGTATTTAGTGTGGTAACATTGCTATTACCTACCTACTTTTACTATACAAAAACATAATATTAGTTTTCAACAAAATCGATTTTTTTTTTTTAAATAATAAATTAAAATTAATAAAATACTTTATGATATTTTAATACAAGTATTTAAATTTTAGTAAAAATACAATTAAGAAATAATCAAAATAATTAAAAAATAAAAAAAAATAAATTGTATTCAGAATAGCATATAAATACTTCAAAAAGTATTCGAATACTTTACAAGACTGGTGTCTATTTAGCAAAAAGTTAAAAAGTTATAATTTATAATAGTAAATAACACATGGTTGATGAAATTGTATAAGTACGCAAACCACCTTCGGTTTGCTTTTAGTAGATACAAAATATCAACAAAACGTTAATACAAGTTTATTAATTCTATAACAAAATCTGTTAATGTCGTGAGGATGAATGAATCAGTAATAGCAATAGTTCCTTTACTATATTATCTCCACCATCCCGTGGTCAAAAATGGTTTTTGGCACGTTGCGGACCATGTACAAAATTTAAAACAAATTTTACATTTGGAAAAAAAATTTTTAATTGAACCTGTTTTCCAAAGTCTTGAGTTGGGAAAAAAATTAGACTTTGAATTAACTGTCGTTTTGAGTGACATTCCAACAACAATAAATGTGCTACATAACAAATTCACACTCAGAGGTATTATTAATTTCATAATACCAAAATCCAAAAACATTAATGCAATTGGGCATTATGTATCATACAATTGGAGGGAAACTAATATTACATGGGAACGATGTGATGACCAACTGCATTCCACACGATACGTAAGAGCATCCACAAATGTTAACTATCAATTCATACTGTACACTAAATAAAAAAGTATTAGGTTACTAATGTTAGTATATTTGTTTAATTTGAATAAGTCAAAAAGCATTTTAAATAATGTATTTTAAATAATTAATTTATGTTTTAATTTAAAATTTTATTCAAAAACTTAAAAACTGTAATGTGTCATTTATTTTTTAATTAAAATGTTCATACGTTTTAATTTTTACGTAAATAACTATTATAATATCTGTTTTTTTTTTAAATGTTTGTAATTAATGTTAAAATGTTCTTATACCTATATCAAATTTGTTATTATTAGTAAAATATTTTTTGTAATTTTAATTTAAAACTTTTATAAAATGTTACATATATATACTTTCATATTTATTGTAGAATTACTTTATATTTCAAGAAATCAATAAATGATTACATTTTTATTAAATGTATACCTAAGAAAATTTGTCATATGAAAAATATTTTATTATATAAATATATGCTGTGTAAAAAGCTAGTGATATAATAATAATTGTTTGAATGTTATTTAATTTAAAAAAGGTGATTGGCATTTATAAATTGGAAAATAGATATCCTTCAATAATGAACGTATTGTTTTGGTTTTCTCAAATATAAACAAAGAGAAAAGGTCTTATTATTTTGTATGCGAATTCATTTTTAAAAAAAATATGTTGGTCATTACTTAAAGTATGAAAAAAAAACCCAAGTAAATCAGAATTTTCTGTCGAAATTTGATCACAAATCTGCACAAACTTGGAATAAACGAACAGGTCGATAATAAATAAAAAATTGGTTACTTACATATACTAAGTTTACTTTATAAAATGTGTTGATAAAACAATATACACAAAAAATGTGTTTAAATATATTTTGAATTTATTAAGCATGTCTTTAGGCCCCTCCCTCCTTCAATGTTTAACATCTCGGAAATGGGTTAAGCACAAACGACGGGAATAAAAGCAAAAACAAGCATAAACGACTGTAAAAATTTGAACTCGAAAGTCCGAGGTAGTGGGGGGGCTGAGCATGTCCCCAGCCCCCCCACCTTGAAAGTTCAATAACTCGGAAACGGGTTGAGCACGAACGACGGGAATAAAAGCACAAACAAGCACAAACGAAGCACAAACGACTGTAAAAATTTGAAGTCGAAAGTCCGAGGTGGGGGGGCTGGGGACATGGAGCTTATCTAGTGCGCCTTTTCACCGTTTTGTCACTTTACGTCTCCGATCGTTTCCAAATCGTATCTAGACGGAACGTAACGAAAGGATTTGGTGTGCGCGCTGCTTAACACGTTCGTACGTTTAATTAGGGCATCGATTGGGCCACATAACGTAGGGTGGTGAGCTATGATCCTCAATTAAATTTTCGAACGATACGTGTATATGTCTGTTGAAATCACTAGTTTTCGGTCATGTAACATATGTACATGTATGATTAATACTCGATGTGAGTTGTTGCAAGTTGTTAGAACACTGTTTTTCGAAACCATTACTAGCTACATAGTTTCGGGGTCAACCGTTGACTGGGAAGTAATAGTTGACAGTTATAGGATAAAACAAATAATTTATTTTTAGGATAGGAGGGAAAAACTCGAATTCTGACGGGAAACTTAGCAAAGAGTGTAAATTTTTTCGTGAAAACCATGTCATTGTGTCTTGTAATGACTTCGAAGTACGATGGAAAGATATTATTTTTAAAAAACATACCGATCACGAGTCGGAAACGGGTGCTTAACCTTTGACAAAATCTCCTTGCGCACGTCTATATGGAGTACGCCTGAACGTAGGTGGGCACGTAGGTTGTAGTTGTTTACACTTGCCCTCTCCCACCCCCTTAGAATTTTAAAAATGTTTTCCAAAGTATTATCTGTAACGCGCCAATTTAGTAAACAAAGATTACTTTAAATATAACATATATTATAAATAGAAGAAAACTATCTTTAATAATAATTGGATTATTTTATCATATCATACATCTTATATTTGAAGAAAAAGAATAATGTAAACATAAAATGTATCAAAAAAAATCCACTTTTATTTTAATTTTGCCCCTCCCCCCTAAAAAAATGTTTGGTCCATGGCCGTTTATATACGATTTTAATAGTACGCGGATTCATGTCTGTTACGTAATAAATACGTACATTAACGTCAACGCATTACTATGTGGATAGTTAATTAGCCCCGGTGTACAGCCCACTTTGCATAGCGTACAATTAATAAATACATCGTTCTCATCGAGGCTTCCTAATAGATAACGTGCGTATTCGAGTTTTAGACATAGACTTTCCTAGAAGAACCTGGTTTGATTCAACAAAATACACACTGAACATGGTAGATAAAACGACTCGTGCGCAAATGGAAATTCAGATAAAGTCTGGAATGCAACTGCGGCGAAAGCACAGTCGATGCTGCATTGTCAATCAAGAAGATACGTTGATAAACTGGAGGACTTAATTAAAGAAACACTTGAGACAGTGGCCGGGTTAGATTTTTTGGACGTAGATATCTAAATTAATCCAATTCAACTTAATTTAATGTGATATTTGTCATGTTTGCTATATTTATACATTAAATTGTTTATACGTATATTAGATATGATAACAACAATGGTTTAATTTAACCTATTATCTAATAAGGAAATAGTTTAGTGCTACCATTCATTGTAAAGTTATACGAATAAATAAATAAAATCGTTCTCGTTATATCGTTAATACGCGTATCGTTACGTTAATTACAACTTGGTCAGGTTTGAAGGGGATGGGGTGACATTTTGTAAATTTAACCAATTACTCGTCCACCCGAAAAAAATGTTTTCTATATGTATCATATATATCAGATGTGCAATTATTAAAAAGTTCTAGATATTTTGATTTCGTAATTGGTTTCCAATTCATTATCAATAGTTTCGTATTGATGGAAAATTACAAAAATAAAATTTTAAAGCACTTTTTTAAACAAAACTCGTGTTTTCGAGTTTTTTTTTACATAATAAATTAAACACTAAAATGGCGATTCCACGACGGAATAACAACATCTCGTAACGTGTACGTATAAAATCAATTTTAAAAACGTAAAATATTATTTATTGTTAGATTATTGATATAATTGTACATTGGAGCTTATATGGTGTTGATGGTGTATGTCGTCCATTTGCATCCAAAATCCAATATTATATAGTTATATATTTATCATTAATTTGTGCATTAAGTTTATTTCGAAGTATTCAATTATTGTTATTTAAATTTTTTACAGTAAAAGATTCGGGATTTTTTATATTTTTTCTATAAACTATATTATAGGAGGCATTAGGGGAGACCGGGGACAAAAGTAATACGGGGGCGAAAGTAACATGCTCAATTTCTTACCCCATGATAATTATTTAAAACCAGTATGTAGTGTATCATTCGTACCATTATACTGGGCATATTTACACATATTTGTTTTGTCGTAGTCCCATTCTTCTTATCACAAAAATAATAGAAACTGATATCGCTATACAAAAGTGATAATAAAATTGTTAACAGTTTTTTTCTTAAAAAATTCAATTTTTACACTAGAAGAACACTTAATACATTTACATCTGCCAAAAGTTGTCCTTTTTCTTTGGCAAGTATTAGAAAGGTTGAATCAGGTATGTTTTATATTTTTTTAATCTACCTAAGAAAAAATGTCTGTATGGGGTCGAAAGAAACAAATTTTGTGGGGTCTGAAGTAACACTATGTAGCACCTACTAATTTTATTTTTCTTATGAATTCAGTTTCATTTATTTCAGTATTTTACTAATATAGCTTACAGACATGCCACGTACTCGTAAAATAATGACCCAGAGAGGAAAAAATGCAGACAGTGAAATGAGAAAAGCAGCAGACATTTGTTTACAAAAAAATCAGTCTATATGGTCAGTAGCTGCAAGCTTAAATATTTGCCAAGTCAGTCTAAGTAGATATATAAAAAAATTAAAACTTCATGAAGATAAAAGTGGTCCTAAACCAGTGTTTGAATATCGAGCACATAATAAAGTGTTTAACAAATTTCAATAAAATCAACTTGCTAATTATATTAAAAACTCAGCAGACATATATTTTGGGCTATCTCCTATAGGTATAAGAAAATTAGCTTTTGATTTTTCTCTGAAACTAAATTTAAAAGTACCAAAAACTTGGACTGATAAAAAGTAGGCAAGAATTGATTGGTTTTTGGCCTTCTTAAAAATTAATTCAACACTATCCATTCGCCAGCCAGAAGCAACAAGCATATGAAGAGCTATGAATTTTAACCAACGTTAAATTATTCATGGTTAAATATGAATCTGTTATATTGAATTTTGTTTGAATATAATATTTACCTAATTGCTAATGTAATTGATTTTGTTTATAATATTTTATTATACTTTTACCATTCATGTTACTTTTGTACCCAATACGTGTTACTTTTGGTACTTGCGAGGGGTTGAAAGAAACATTTTTTTTTTGTTTTGTTTTTTAAATATCTTAAGGTTTAAATTAAATTTATGAAGATATTATAATATCATTTGAAAGGTATTAACTTGTTCTATCAAATAGAAATAGTTTTATCTGAAAATTACAATTAGTTTTTTTTTTAATTTATAATTAAGTGAAAAATGTTACTTTTGTCCCCGGTCTCCCCTACTCATGAATAAGCACATCCAGGGGCGCCATTTGGAGTATCGCAAGGTATATTATAAGATAAAAATATTTTATAAATAATGGGATATACATCAATTAGATATTAAAGATAAAGAAAGAAAAATATATATTTATGATGAGGTGGCTCATAACTTTTATCAGTGTTATCATTTTAAAATATTAACGTTAATATTCAAATGTAAATTGTATATGTTACGGGCAAAGTGGAAAATTCTTATAATATAATCATTATTAGACACCACCCCTACCTCTCCCCGGACATTATCGAATTGGATTAAGGAATCCGGATAAAACGAAAGGTTTAAATATTTCATTTCGGAAGTCGGTCAAATCAATGACTAACTAGAGGCGTATTTTATGGGGGGAAAGGGAGCGATCCCCCCCCCTGAATCCGTATTTAAGGAATTTATTATACGAGTATGTAAGCTACACATTACACATTTTTTTAATATGGATCATTTTATAAAAAAATCAAATTACGCGTGGTTGTGATAACTGAATTGGGCTTTTTGTCGGGTCCATACTGGTGAAAAATCAAATATAACATAAGCGAAATTTCAAAACACAGACAAGTGTTATAAAAGAATTACACAAAAGTCGATTCTAAGTAGATCAGACATTAGATTAAAAAAAAACCACAAATGTTAAGGATTCACCCGATTTAAATATTACCAAAATTTTACATGTAAATATTGAGCCTGAATTAAAGAAAAAATTTAAGCCCCTCCCCCCCTAGGAATAAGTCTAAATATAACTCTGTATCTAACACAAGTTTATGGTGTAATCGATCACGTTTAGTGAATTCGTTTCGAACTTTATGAAAAAACCATTACCTACCAACGTTTAAACGCGTGAAATGATTTATTAATAATTCATCACGACTCCCACACGCTGTCCGCGAAATGGTTGGCACCGCGGGAAATTGCTGTCACAGTGCACGCGTATGTAATATTTTGAAGATGATCTATTATAGTTTTTTTTAGTTTTTTACATAACTTGTAAATTGACATACGTAAGTTTTAAGTTGTATGGAAATATAGTGAAAATAGAAGTAATATGGAAATCAGTTGAAGACTAAATATCATACACTGTTAAGTTTCGCAGTGATTTTTAATTAAAATATAATTAACCGTGGATTGTAAGCATTTGCATATCTGCATAGTGTATAATACATAATGCATAATACAATGTATACATTTTGTATACACAACGCTAAGGCTTAATTTATTTATTTATATAACAAGTACTTTTTTGGTTATCCATTCCCCAGGGACGCCCACAGAAATGTAGCTCAGGGGGGGCAAAAAAATTGTAAGTACCTAAATACTTATAGGAAGATTTACTGCTACATATTTCATCTACTCATATTTTGTATTACTATCAATAATAATTTTTTAAAAATCAAAACTCATTTAAGTTTATATAAAATTACATTATTAGTTATTAGTTTTAATATTTATAAGAAAAAATATAATAAAGTTTAAACAAAAAACAACTTTATTTGATTGAATTCGCATCATATTTTATTATTTTATTCAAAAAGTAATGACAATCTCCTTTTGTTTGAAGCAAATAAATTAATTGAATCATCATTTGTTGATTAAAAAAATGATACTTGTTAGATACAAGGATTGTCGAATAGTCACTGAATACCCAAGATCAGCTTCATGTAAAATAACTTCCAATTTTGTAAGTGACGCAAAAATCTCAGGGGGAGCAATGGCCCCCACTGGCCCCCCCCATCCGGGCGTCCCTGCCATTCCCCGACCATCCAACGAGTAAATACCGATACCTTTGGTAAAAAAATATTCGATTCTTCTTTGGTGACCATGATATGAGTAGGTACTGCAGAAAAGATTAACTAGATTCCTCCAAAGGATTTACATTTTATAACTCTAAGATCGTTTTACTCTCGAACTGACCACGATAACGAGTACTTGAAGAGAAAGTAAGTACAGCAGTATCTTGAATATATTTTAAAGTGTAAGTACACTTCAGAGATTATATTTCAGTTTATATTCAAACAAATATATATTCTAAAATAAAAACAACTTATATACATATATATATATATACATATATTTCATTTTTATTGCATATTTTAACATAATCTATGCATATTTCAGTATTTATGTTACATATTTTCATATATATATATAATATAATTTTTTCACTGCATATAATCTGGGTTCTATTTATGAGTATTATATGTATGTGTTATCTTTAAACAAAATTCAGCTTAATGTGTATTAATATTTCACAATCGTTCTATGATGAAGACTAATGTACTAATTAAAGTTACTAATAGAATATAACAATGATATCGTAAAATTTAGTTTACATTTACAAAAAATCCCAAGTAAAAAATTATAAAACATATTTTATACATTAACCCAATATAATAGTAAAAAACTGAAAAAAAATATATCTTTACATTTTCTCGTCGACGTTGACTTATTTCCATTTCAGATTTCCATTTTATGCATGTATGAGATGATTCACGTTCATAATTAAAATACAAACATAAGTTATGGGCACTACCGATATCGTTCATCATTTTAATCAAGTACTCGTGCAATTTACTATACGTATATAAATAAGCCATATTATTTATTATTATTTATTTTTTTAAAGCGAGGATACTAATTATTTTACAGTCATATATTTGGAAGTTTTTTTTTTATTACTCGTCATGCACATTTTTCATTTCTTTAATCGAAGACTTTCTCGATGTTATGAAAACCGCTAAAAATTGTTTTTACATCTGTCGTTTGCAATCCATAAAATAATCTATTCGTTCGATAAACGAATAATATTACTGTATAGTTGAAACAAATAATGATGATTTGAAGAACGTTACAAATTCTCTTCAAAGTTGTCGTCTCTTATGAATGAACCTTAATTCGTCTTTAATTAATACATTTCTGTCAGCTTGACTTCATAATATTCTATACGCACATAGCCACATGCGTTGGGTTACATAACGTGTTAAACCGTCAGGCGATCCAATCGATTGCGCAAATTAACTCATCGACACACGCTAGTTATGTTGCGGCATTCTATCATAATTTAATAATAAACATTTTACATTTAATATATAAATTACCCATATACGGCAACTGCGTACTGCGGTATTTTAATTATATTGTTTGAAATTTGTGATTTTTTCTTTAACTCGGCGCCGTTTACACTACATAAACCCCTTTCGATCACAGTAGACAGTATACCATACATGAATATATGTATATACATAGCTTGTTACGTTTATTATTTTTTTCCTTTTAATGATTTATATTTTAGGGATAGATAATTTATTACATGTTTATTATACACTGCCTCGTTATATCTCATTGGCTATATTTATATAATCTATACCTACTGGTTAAACAGAACATCAATATATTTCATATATAGAAGACGTTTCAAATTTTTTTTTCTTTCATGAATTTAGGTATAATATCAGTTAAATTATAGAGCGTATAATATTTAAAACATAGGTACATAAATACACGGAGAAGTTACATAAATGTTTAATAACTGTATGTGTATGTATATATATTTAAGGCTAGATATATAGCAGACAATATAACAGATATATAGGTTTGATTTTACAAATACTGATGAAGATGATTTACTTAACTTCAGCATTAAAAATAAAAATATGAATTCACCTACATCATCAACTTCATCTATATCCATATATGATGGTAAAATTAATATCATAGGTGTAAACTGGGAGGACAATTGCCCCTCTAGAATAAATTAGGAGGGACAGTGCCCCCTCTGATATTTAACATACCTTATTTTAAAATAAGTACAAAACAGCTGATTATAGCTATTATATAATATTTTTTTTTTTAAATCTTGATTTTAAATTTTCGCTTATCTAACATAATGTTAGAAAATGAATAATTTTATATAATAATATGTAGGTAGTAAAGCGACGTTTAGCCTCGGATTACCTTTTCGGTAGATATGTAATTATATTTTTGCCCTCCCCCCCCTAATAAATTTTCAAATTACGCCTATATATGGTATAATAGTTAACTTTTATAAATTATTTTATTTTGTATTAAGATGAAAAAACTGATGAAATCGGTTCTCCAAATTATCAACAAATACCATTAAAAGACTCACCGATACAATTAATTAAACGTACTATGACTAAATTGCAACCATTCTGGTCACCAAATCAACCACTATCTCAAAAATAACTCGAAAATATAATCTAGATTTCCAATATTTTGCTTATTTAAAGTATGTATTAGTATCAGAGATGGAAAACGTTTAATAATTTAATTTTTAAAAAACGTTATTAAACGAAAAAAAATTAAAAACGAAAACGAAAAAAATATAATAACGAAATTAATTAATAAAATGAAAACAAAAAAAATATAATAACGAAATCAATTAATAAAACGAAAACAAAAAAAATATAATAACCAAATCAATTAATAAAATGAAAACAAAAAAAAAAAATAAAAATATATCTGTGATCAAAAAGATCTTATATTTTAAAATAATTCAACTATCTAGGTGCTTTCCAAAAAATATTATAAACATTATTGATACGGTAATTTAACGAAATGCTTATTTCGAGCATCCAGAAAATATATTGCTTTCAATGCTTACAGATGAAGATTTCACGATAAACAAATTTGCTGTTAAAAAGATTTCTGAAGTGAGAAAACATAAATTAAATAACATTCGTGTCTTTAATGTTCCCAAACTTAATTTTAAATCAACAAACTACACGGAAATCATTTTTTGGAATCAAGTAGCAATCTATGAACCACCCTTAAAAAAAAAAAAATGGATTTAAAAAACCCCATTAAAATCATAAATATTCCGTCTTATACTCAAGCAGTGGAACGAAATGTACGTTCAGTAACCAAATCAGCCGTTGCTGTTTGTGAATCAGAAAACAGAGAAAGGTTTATTCATGTAAGAATTAAATCAAGAAATTCTCTTCCGACATATGAATAAAAACAAGACTATTTTGCTAAAAAGTAATTTAAATTGTATATTTCATAAAATAAAGTATATTTTGTTCGGTTATATATTAAACATTTAGTTTTAAGATTTGTATGTTAATTATTTTATAACTATGGGAAAGTAAATAAATTAAAAAACAAATAAAATTAATTCTTCTGCTTTTAATATAAGTAAAAATTCAAAGTCAATTAAGAACCTTAAGGTATAATAAGATTTATTTTAAGCTTTACACTAATTCTGTACAAACGTATAGCAATCTTAAAAATATTATTATTTTTTCAAAACAAAGAAAATATTTTGTGTTTTATTTTTTATTTTTTCGCATTAATATTAATTTACTAAATATATTTTTTATAGACCATAAGAAGACTTAAAATTAACGTTCTATACAATTGTACGCTATATATAATAGTTTGTACAAAATATGTTAAAATTTCCTATTTTTTTTTATTTTCAGTATTTTAGTAAAATTAATACTTAATGAGGAACTTCAAGATATCAATATATTTATTTTTAACTCCACACACTTTTGTTTGATGTATATACACATATTTTAAGAGCTAATACAAATTTGATTTGAAAAAAAAATAATATTCGTTCCACCCTAACGTGCAATCAACTCTGTGGGAATTTCGGATGGAAAATAGTTTTAAATGTGCACAATAAGAATGTAAGGTTTCTATATAAAAATATTTATACAGGTTTAACAAAAGCGGAACATTTAGCGTCCCGCGGATACGCATCGCGGAACGTATTATTTGAGCCTTGGAAATAGATAAACAAAATTTATCACATATTATATGCGCCCCCAAAAAATGTTGTGCCCCGAGACAAATACTTCTGTTGCCCCTGCGATAACTATGCCACTGTTTTCTGATTATACAACCTGTAATCACGCAATCTATAGACTACTTATGTTTGTGAAAAAATATTTAATTTGGTCATAAACCAATTATTCAACTGAAATGCCGATAATACTGTTATATAATAGGTTTGAACGTCGTTATAAATTTGTTATGCAATTATAATTGCAGTAAATCGTTATTGGAACGTGTTAAATGAACGTTGATTGATCGTTATAATTAAAAAGTATTTTTACATGTACAACTACAATGTTAATTAATTTTTTTCGTATCAATGAGCTGAACACTTCACGAGCAACTTGTTGGCACGCCACGCAATATTTCAAATATTTTAATTTCTTTTACAATATAATTAATGCTTCGTAAAATATACCACTTGACTTTTTTATTTTTATTTTAACGTCACACACTTTGGAGGAGTGTATTTTTTTATTTGAATTTTTTTTTAATTAATTTTAAGTACTTAAATTGTTAAACTTTTAATGAATAAATACATTTTGTATTGTATATTATATACATATAAATTTTATAAGCTTATTTTATAATATATATATATTTATAATAAATTTATAATAAATATATATTTATAATAAATATATAAAATATATTTTATATTTTATTTTAAGAATTGAAATTATAATCTGCTTACAGAAAGTCTAAGCCCAATTTTAGAATACCAATAAGAAAAATCGATAATCAAAACTGTATTAATATTAACAACATTATAAATATTTGAAATAGTATTTTGTATAAAAAAAATTTTACTTTTGGCATTTTTAGAATCAAATAAATCTTATATTTTATTATATTTTTCATTAAATTTTATTAATTAGCCAGTTCAATTACATAAGAATCATTTTATTTATTTCTTTAATAATATAACTGAAAATTTGGTTTGACTAATTTAAGCATTGAAAATACATATGTGAATTTTGCAAACTAAAATTTCAAAAACGGTTAGTAATCTTAAACCCAATTCAAATAATTTTTCTAATTCGAGACGCATTATAGATAACATTGTTCTAGAATGCATGTTTGCGCGATCTTGATTATTTAACATCATTATTCGTATGAAAAGGAAGTGTTTAGAATAAATGTGGTACTAGTTATGTCCTGTAGCCTAAGTAGTAAATTTTTTTTTGTGTCGAATGTGAATTATTATCGAAAACAATCTAAAGTTCGTGTTTAACTATATTATCGGATTTCAAATACAGAATACATTTTACAACCATTATGACCCATAGCTTATCAGCTATATGATAGTATAACCTACCTGCATATTACGTGCACTTTATTCTGAAACGAAGAACGATTACGACCTGACAGTACTTTACTTACACTTTCCATAATTTTTCGACCATTGAGAATTTACTTGAAATAATAGCGGAATATCTCGAAACTCACTAAAAGTAACGATAATATTGTATGATATACTTGGATAATATACATGTATAACATACGGTAATGCGAAGGTTCTCCCGAAGGAAAAGTTATTTTTTTGAATAATTATAATCACTATTTCACATTGTTCTTTGTCAAGTTCATATTATTCGTACATAAAAATAAAGCGTTATTAATCGTTTGCATTCGATAGAGCCATGTTTTCGAACTGTAACGAAATCAAAAAAAAAACTATAGTACCTTTTAATCGAATATTTTCAAAATAAACTAGGCGCGTTTGAAAAGATTAATCAGCTCGTCCGGAATTGTGTATTATTGTGTTGCTATCAAAGTGTACCGGCCGTGTTGAATAAATAGAACGTCGGATACCATTATTTATTTATCATGTGCACGCGGGATAAAACGTATCCACTCGCTGAAACTGCAGTAAATGCGGCGTACGCCCATTGTAATAAATGAATGTGAAAAGCGCATGTGAAATTCGTTGTTTACCGAGAGGAGAGTTCACGTGTGGGCAAAACTGAATACTTTAATTTATGTAAGGGCACGTGCAGTATTGTAGGTACGAATATACATTGCACACGCGATGTTACTAACCGATGCAATTATATTATTATTTTTATTATCATTGTAATTTGAATAAACACTCGATAAAATATCGTGTTTCCGGTGCGCCCCGTTCAAACCGAAAGGATTATTATATTCCACGTAGTGCACAATTGTATGCGCGCGCGTTTGCAGCGGCTTATTGCGTTTCGCACGACAATCCGTAAAGGGTTAGACGGTATCGGTGAAAGAGAATGGAAACAGTGGATTCGGCGGCGCTCGCGACCGTACTCAGCTGAACGAACGTTTTCGATCAACGCGCATCAGGTCTATTGCTTGTGAGTATACGCCGTGGAACATTTTTAAGACTTTCGAATCGAGTTTGCCCGGGGCGTATTTTAGGGGGGCGAAGAGGGCGATCGTCCCCTCCTCTGAATCCGTATTTAAGGAATCGATCATATGTGAGGTAAACATTTCAAATTTTTTTAATGTGGATCATTTTATAACGATAATTGGTGTCCGTTTTAATAATGTTATAAGTAGGGCTCAGATTTCAACGCACTTAAAATCATACAAATATGCTCTAAAAAATAGCCAAAAATTTCCATAAAAAATACATTTTACCACAAAAATTACCTTATAAATGATACAATTTTATTTTATTTTGGCATTATTTAACACACTATTTAATATATTAAAATCACATTCACACGTAATCCGAGCAACGTCTGCGAGGTAATGCGAACTAGTTGATTATTTGTTATTTTACCGAATACTGGTGACGTTCTTTAGTCAATAATAAAGATAAAAACTGAATCAAAAAATAAAGATTGACAATGTGTATGGAAAAACCCGATAAACCTACTTAAATACCAAGAAAATATACAAATATAAAATTATAAATATTTATTTAATTAGATTTATATTATTATTCCATTAATCCTACTGATAAGTAATTTATAGCCTATAGCAGTGATGGCCAAACTTTTTTTACCTCGGGCCATAAAAAAATGAATTTTCAATTTTTTTTTACGTAATATTACAGTTATACAAATAAGTGCTGTAATATAGAAGACTTTCGCGGGCCAGATATTAAATGATGGCGGACCGGAGTTGGCCCGCGGGCCGTAGTTTGGCCACCACTGGCCTATATGATAAGTAAATAAATTAATGTTTTACTATCTTTAATGTTATTATTTAATTGGGTAAATTGAAAGTTTCATGTTTTTTGTTTATCATCATGACATCATTATTCATTACTAATGCTTACATTTTTTGTTCCGAAAAAATATTTGATTGATAGTCACATGGGTATATTTTAGAGAGGGGGCGAAGGGGCGATATTTTCTTAATGTGGATTATTTTATAACAAAATCAAATTACGCGTGGCTGTGAGTACTGAATTGGGCTTTTTGTCGGGTCCATATTTAGTGAAAAATCAAATAAAATACGAGCGTAACTTTCAAAACACCGACAGGTATTAAAAATAACTACACAAAAGTCAATTATAAGGGGATTCGACATTAGATTAAAAAAAAAAAAAAAAAAAAAAACCACAAATATTAAGGATTCACCTGATTTATATATTACCAAACATTTTACTTTTAAATTTTGAGCCTGAATTAGAGAAAAAATTTGAGTCACCCTCCCTAGAAGTAAGTCTAAATACGCCCCTGGTTTATCGTCCATAAATATTAAATATTTAAATACATAGGTAACCATAATTTTTTAAATATTATGAAGTTGGCATATTTAATCAGTTGCCCCACCCTTTCAAAAGTTGAAATGACGCCCTTGATTCCCATATTTATTGGGGGAATATTTAATAATATAGCATTAAAATAAAATATTGACTAAAATTGTAACATTTTTATAACATTTTTCATTGTAACATACTTGTATTTTAATACTTGTAAATTAATACTTGATTGTATTAATTTCACATAGATTGGTATTTTTTTTATTTAATCTATATTATTTAATTTAATTATTTTTTTCTTTTTTTTTGTTATTTATAACAAGCTATATAAAAGGATAAAGGTTAAAATGGTTCGATATGCCAAACGGTGAGAAGCTTGTTGAACAATCAGAACAACCCGTAGGGAAGAGACCAAGAAGGAGGCCAAAAAAACGTTGGATAGATTAGATAAAACAAGACCTAGAAAGATTAGAAATTATGAACTGGGAAGACTTGGTACAGGATCGCGGAAGGTGGAGAGCATTGACAGAGGCGGCAAAAACTCTTATAGAGTCATAAAGCCACATGATGAATGATGATTGTTATTATTTTTTATTTATAAATAAATGTATGCATTTCTTTTGTCTTTATCGCCGAAACGGCAGGGCCAAAAATGTCTATCGCCGAAAAGTCTCATTCCCAGCGGAGTCGCGTGCGACCGTGTTGTTACAATTAATCGTATTCCGTAACATTCGTGTACGTCTCAGCGGTGTTACACCGTCGTTGCCGACGCAACGTCGCGTTTTAACCTTTTCGCGGGCGAACATTCGACGCGCGGAATACATCGTATTGTCTTGCGTTTCATGACGTACGATTCACGCGCAACTCCCGTAACCACGAGAGGCGAGGGATCAGAGTGCACGGTCGATGCCGCACCTGCGCGTTTCGTGCGTCACCGCGCGGCTTCTCGCTTCACGCGTTCGCTATCGCACTGTCACGTTCACGATATTGCGCGACCCAGTCATCGCGATGCGACGCGCATGTTATCGCGATCCGTTACGATCGTGTTACGTGCGCCCGACCGCCGTACGGGTTCACTTATGGATCCGGATTAGGGTGAGGGTTGAATAATACTTTGCTCCGTACGTTTCAGGAATTCGTGACCATTTTTTTATTCATTTTTTTTTCTTAGCGCGTGTTATTTTAACAACAATTGCGTACATTCGCCTTTACGTTCTAAAGTTTTTCGGAAAGCAAACAATATTGTGATTATCGTCTGCATTATATTTTCGGAAATCACTTTGATGTACAGCGCGTTGGTTTTTTTTAGACAAAAATGTACCACCAGACTAAGAAAAAAAATGCTTCATGCTCTTATAATACAGACGAAAGTTCATCGGAATACACTTCAAATACATTACATTTAATATTATGTTTTCGTACATTCCGAACGAGTTATTAGAAAAGTAAATCGATGTTTAACACGTGTCAATATGTAGTAACTAGGACTGTGAATTTAATGCACTAAAGAACCTTAAAAAATGCATTAATAATTTCAAAAAAATGCAATAAAATATGCAAATAAAATGCAAAAAATACAATCAAAATGCAAAAAAATTCAATATAAATTGCCAAAAATTATAGTATAAAATGGTTTTTAATTTAATTTTTATATTTATATTAATATTAGGTATAGGATATTATACATTAGTACATTAAATGCATAAATAAGTGTTTATTTAATAAAAAAAGAAAAAAAATTAAAAAATTTTGATCGAATTTGATTTTTCTATATGTACTATATATTTTAGTACTTATTTTGTTAAAATAATAAAAAAAACTTTAATATATTTATTTTCGATTACCTAATTTAGTTTTTAGTCTTTAGAATCTGATTAAAATACCAGAAAATTAACTAAAAAAGGAAAATATGATCTATAAATGCACAAAAATGACCTAAAAAATTAAAAACATGAAAAAATGCAAAAAAAATACAAAATAAAAGTTGCATAAATGGATTCGTAGTTACATAATTCAAATTATGTACTTACAAAACTACGTTTTACAATCACCTAAAAAAAATTCACTTTCCTTCAAATTCTCAGTCCTAGTAATAACTATTTAAACCAAGGTCTATTCTAAGAATTTTTGTTAACAACGCATTAAATTCTCTCTACCCCTCTATCAAAAGTCACATTTATAACTCTACTCATAATTAAGTATACTAAACATAATTCTTTATATGAAAAAAAACTACGCTAGATATTAGGTGCACTCTCAAACTAATACTGTACTTCAAATATGAATACATTATACCAGTACAATAAATAGAATGCCGACGATTTGTAAAATAATTATTCGTGGAATTACTGGAACCGAATCGAAACAAACCAAGGCTCGCATACCTATTATAATGTTATATTCATAACGTATATAAATAGTGTATTATATACAATATACATAATACTAAATCAAACAAGTACAATTAAGGAAACAATTAAGAAACTACGTCTATATTCGGCGTAGGTAAGTACTGATAAGGTAATCGACTTCCGAAAAATAATCTATAAAATAATATATATAACTGGTAAAATAATTTAACATGTAATATTAAAAATTTGAAAATCACTTCACTAAAAACGCATAATTCCCACAAAATTATGATATCGGTGGTTTTTCAAAAATATAATTTTCAAACCATTTTACCCAGGCCCGTAGCCATGGGTTACAGGTGTAGTAACATCCCCCCTTAACCGCGTTAACATTATACTGAAGTCTAATCAAGGTAAAAATTGATCATGAACCATGATGAAAACATATTTATCATAACGAAATATATACATAACAATAATGTAAAGACGGGATCCGGCTTCTCATTACATCGTTTTGTCTAATAAACCAAAGCCGTGGTTTTATGTCGTATTATGTGCGATTTAAAATAGATACATATGACAAAAATGTACATTTGAAATTTTAATATGATAAAATATTTCAATACTTTCTTATACAATAGTACATTACACATGAATAGATATTCATGTTTAATGTACTAATGTGTTTGTATTCTTGTACTATAAAGTATACGTAAAGTATTTATTTTGTTGTGTATAATTTTGAATAACACCCCCCTTTTGAAATAGCTAGACGACTGAGTTCACCAACCTTCTCACCCGTAATATTATCATTATAACATTATCAAAAACATAAAAATGTACTTCCAAAATCGCAAAAAATTTTCCCGATATCGCAATCAATGCTCAACAGCGCCTTACAATATACCCTGGTTTAAACTATTTTCCATCGACACGAAGTATTTTTTACGAAGACCCTACAAATAACCTACAAATGGCGAAAGTTATAAAGATTTATGGTAATAAAGCTTTGCTCGTTTTAAAATATTTTCCAGTTATTAATTATATTGCAGAAAGATAAGATACACTTCTAGAGGACTATTACAACAAAATAACCAAAGATGAATCTCATATTCAATACTCACTACATGTTTTAAGTTATAATATGATTGACATTATCGACAAGCCTATCTATTTAGTGACTGGTTTAATATTTTAATAATTTTAGTCATTCGAAAATGTTGAGTACTATATTGAAGAACTTAGAAATGTGGTGACTAGTAATGGAAAAATAAACCAAGCGCAGAAAATAGTGCCAACAGAGAAGACAATTGAAGTTCTACTACCAACAAAACCTGTAAGTCTTTAAGATAATATTTTTGGCCATATCATAATTTGAAGATATTATATTATTTAAAATTCCAGACAAATATAATATTTTTTATTGAAACATTAATATGTTTTACACATTATAATATAATGTATATTAAAAATATTGGTCTATATTCTACTCAATATTACAGTTGCAATTGTTATAATTTTTTTCTTTTTTTTTTTCTAGGAACTGTAAGATTTACTTAAAACTTTTAATGAAGACAACTCTTTATTAGCTAGTTACCAAAAAAGTGGTCTATTAGACAGCATTGGACGCATACGTCTATGTAATTTAATTATAAATAATGAACTAAGCGCTGATGTTAATGCCAGAATTAGTTCATTCAGATTACAAGAACTTGCCTATCAAATAACTTTAGTATTCAACAAAGAACGAACACCAACATATTTCATACCATACTTATCATATGGACCTGGATTAAAAAGAGCTGCCAAAGGTAAGCTATTCGATTGTCTTAACAATCGTTAAAGAGAGTTTCGTAAATCTGGGATTATAAGATCATCAAGAAGAAATTCAACATCTTCATCTTCATCCGGACGTGCTTCACCAGCTCTATTACTCCCGGAAACACTACAACATTCATTGGTGAATCAGGTAGAAGAATCAACTGTTGAGGAAAGTTTGAACTGGCTGCGCAATTCAAGTGATCCGTGGACACTTGTCGAACAACATTGGTTGTTAACAGCTCACACTCGTTTAAAAGTACAATAGTTAAATGATGGACAATTAATTGCATCCTATATAGCTGAATATCCGGCATTAAAAAGACCAATAGAGTATTTTCTTGTGAGTATAAACTGGTTGTTGTTTAAATTTTATCTATTTAGTAAATATAATTGCTATGTTCACAGATTTTAAAAGATTTTAATGTATTGTATCCTAAGTATTCAGAAAATTTGTATCAAAATCTACCATTGTGTAAAAAAAAGAATATTTGAATTATGTGCAGAAAAATTAAAGAAAACCAAAGAAGTTGCTATTATTCAGATTTTGAAAGAGTACATACAATTGGGAGTAGAAGGTTGGTAGTCTACTTTAAATGTTGGTCTTATGTATTATGTGTGAATATAAACTTAATATTTTTGATATTTACAGATAATGAAGAATCTTCAAACATTGCTGCTTTTTTAAGTCTCCCTTTCCTGATTGCATCGTCCATTTTTAGAGGAAAAAAAATCAAATAATCACTGGAAAGCTTCACAACTTGAAGTAAGAGACGGATTCATTACACATGTTAAAAGCAACGCCGAAGTGCAAGAAACAATAACACGTAGAAGAGAAAAATGTATTGGTTTGGGTTATACTTTACAACCATTCATTATAATAGTTGGTCCTACTCTAAACAATATTTTAAACTATTTTGTTGTTATTGATGATACATTTTATCAATTAAATTCCATAATTGATTCAGTAGACTGTTGCTTCAAAACAATAATAACTTTCAATGCAGAATATCCAGTTGAGTGTAAAGTGATTTGGCGCTTTATTCAAAAAGGCTTATTTAAATTAGAAACTCCATTTGACAACAATTTTACAGCTGTTAATGCTTTTAATTCTGATATTGGAATATCTATGTAATAATTGTACTTATTATTTAAAATGTATATTTCAATATAGTTCACATCTTTATATGTTAATATAAGTTAATTTAACAATATTAAATAATCTTTTTTACTTTATTATACAAAAATGCCTAAGTGTTTTTTATGTGAAAAAGATTTTAATAACATTAAAAGTCTTTTTAAACATTTTGATATTCAACACTTCAATCATGAATTTAATTTTTATCAATGTAATGAAACAAAATGTACAAGATCATTTTATTTAAAAAATTCTTTTCGTAAACATTTAACAAAACACTCAATTGATGATTTAATACAGCCTTCTACTGTTCAACCATTATTCAAAATTCCTTCTATTTCAACCTCTGAGTCTAAACTTATATTTGATTCCATTCCTGATTCTGCTGAAGAATTGAATAACAAACAATTTATTGAACCAAGTGAAATTTTGAATAAAACAATAAGTAATTTTCTTTCAATTTTGTACGCCAACTCTATTATATCCAGAAATATTGTTCAAATTGTGGTCGATGGCATGGAAACTGTTTTTCCGAGGGTATTGTTGGTTGTATAAAGACATATATTCAACAAATTATATTTGAAGGCAAAATTCCAGAGGAATCCCTTAGTATTTTCACCAACATTTTTAATATGATTGAAAATTCATTTAGTAATTTTAAAACCGAACACAAACGTTTCTCTTATTTTGCTGATTAAGGTTCATTTGTTAAACCTGAAGAAAAGATAATCGGTCAAAAATTAAATACTTTTATGAAAAGTGGTATTTCAATTTTAAAACCTTTCAATTGCATAGAACAATTCCACTTAGGAAAGTATTAAAAAACTTTTTTTCACTCGAAAACATACTAACTGAAACTTTAGATTACATGGCTAGTTTAAAAAATGAAAGTGGGATTTTAACTAATTTTATTCAGGGTACCTACTGGAAAAGTAGAATGAAAAAACATGAAGGACGAATTGTGCTCCCACTTTTCATGTTCTTTGATGATTATGAAAGTGGTAATGTTCTTGGAAGCCATTCGAGCATTCATAAATTAGGTGCAGTATATGTATCAATTACTTGAATCAATACAAAATTACCCTGTTATTGGTACAAAATAGTGTATAATACTAAATAATCAATCATGTTACTAATACTAATTATTTTGTACATGTAATCAAATTTATTTAGTTACAAGTGCTTAATATATTGTTCCTCCAACAATATATAATCAACAAAAATCAATTTGTATACTTAACTGAACGTAATGTTGTCACTGAGGCAACTAAATTTCACAGCTACCACTACTATATTTTGGTTCCTACAACAATACTTTTTTTTTCAGTGTATAATAGCAGGATCTTCTTTTAAATTTACACAATTTCCAATTATTAAATCGTTGTACAGTTTTAAAATATTGTATCCGTGATTTTTATCAAATACTAATTTCAATTTTTCATAGAGCATTTGTACCTTTTCATATAGATAACAACATAATATAGCAATGATAAAAATAATACAAAAAAATTTGTACAAAAGTACATTTTTATAAAAAAATCCCCAAACGTGCAATTTCGTACAAAAACCCAAAAATATGCAATTTTGTGCAACATAATACTTTCTTTAAATTAATCTACATCTCTTGATTTAGATTTGTAGCTTGTTTCTATAGAATTTAGAACATGTCATTAAAATATGCAATTGCAAAGGAATCCGGTCTTTAGTTATATATATTAAACCATAGAATTTTACATAATATAAATGTATTTTTGATTTTAATTTTTCTGAATGTCCTACACCCTCGTGCCATCAACGTAGGCAACCATGGTAATCATAATATTTAACAATTATGACTTTTCGACTTGATGCTCGCATAACATTTCAAGAACATTTTTTTGGTCCGAATAAGAAAAATTAAAATAAGTTTAGTACGGCCCATTCTATAGATGTAAACTGAGCATGTGATTAACTTTTTTGTTGTAAACCCGGTGCAGAAACTATAAAGTTTACCAGCTGACAATGACTTCGAAGGCTTAGAAAAAAAAAATATCACACCCAAACGTCTTAAAGTCAGCGCAAGCTAGTAGTATGCGTATGCCAATGTCTTCGGTGGCCCGCGAACGATCCTTTTCTGTAATGCGTTTGAATTGAACTATGCAGCGGTGGGTGGTCCGCACCGTAATATGCGTAGGGACGATGACACATTGAAATCGAACGTCTTTGCCCGTTGACAAACTCACTAAATTTGTAACGCATGAAAACGAAATCGTAATTCGTGATAATACGTACGACGCAGATGGTGCATGTGATATTGTACGCCGTAAATGTTTTGACACCGCAGCAGTGCTTTTATGTCGACCGCGATCCAGATATAACTTAACGTAGGTTCTCGCGCAACGAATTCTCACCGTGAGGTAAATAACTAACTAGGTCTTATTCTAACGAGCAATACGACCTAAATTGGATAGTAGGAAAAATCAAAAGGGTAGTGGACTTTATGAATATGGGAACCTTATCATTTTATAACCTTATAATTTTCCTTATAGAATAATTAAATTTCTACTGAGTATTTGAAATTTGTGTAATTTATAAACCAAGTAACTAATAAGTAGGGACTGGATTTATATGCACAAAAAAATCCTCAAAATATGCTTCTAAAAATGCTGTAATATGGTATAAAATATGTATTTATTTTTAAATATTCACTTAAAATATTGTTTAAAATTATGTACAAATATGTGAAATATATTATAAATGTAAAAATAATCATTAATTAATACGGTATTAAAAAAATATAAAAAAATCTTTTAAAATATTTTGTCGTCCTTGTCGCCATTTAACATTCTTTATCTTCAATCTATAAAGTATAAATACCCACATCAATAAAAAATGAAAAGAAAAATTGAATTCATATTTTACCATATTGCATTGGATGATATGAATATGAAATCTTATCTTTGGAAATAACGACCGGTCGCAATTTTATCGATATTATGTGGCTGTGATCGAAAAAAAATACGACGAAAACGAATACATGGGCTATTAATAATAATATGCTCTATAAAACTACAAATATGCATTGTATATGTATTTAATAGGTAAAAACGTCGAAATATGCAAAATATACAAAATAAAATTAGCGTTACTTTAATAAGAAAGATCTAAATCAAGGACAATGCTCATCAGATTTCAAAAAGCTTATTCTAATACATATATGCATTTGCATATAAATCCGGTCCCTACTAATAAGTAATAATTATGTAAGTTTACAGTCTTTGCTACTTCGATGATTGATTAATCCATGAAATTTAAATTCAAATAGTGGTAAAAAATCCGTAAATTTTTTAATATTTTATCACGCGATGGTCAAAATACTAAAATATAAATTTACAATATATTTGGGGAGGGGGTAAGTATTATAATCCAAATAAAACAAACTTTTCAATGTGTTTGGGCAGTAGGTAAAAATCCTAAGAATAAGCCCAGTGCCTAACGATCTATGTGCCTATAACGATGTGTACTGCACTGGCAATGATACATACGTTTCAAAAAGCAATTGGGGTATATCATGCGGGCACAAGTTAATATGATGCGATAATAATATTATTAATCGTTAATATTATATGATAATAAGCGTTGAATTCATCAAACAACCATAAATAGGTTCTTTGTGCTCAAACCATTAACGAGAATGCCAAAGAAATACACGAGAAATTTAGTCATCCGCATATTATCAATTTTGTATTTTCCTTAAAATATTACGTTTTTTTTTTCTCTTGTTTAACTGTTGAAATTCGCATATCCATATTTGTTCACAATATGCTGTTATCGTTCAGCATATTCGATCCTTGAAGGAGTCACGCTGTGCTGTTCTTCTTATACACATTCTTACGTTTTGTTATTACGTCATGCGACACTTTTCGTCTCAAACCACGCAATTCTAATGAAAATAAATACTTGGTCCGTACAGTCAACTGTAATACATTATTTTTCAACACAACGAAAAAAAAAATAAAATAAACAAGCTCGGGGCTAAACAATTTTAGGAGCCTATATTAATAAGTAATATCTAGGGCTAGGATTTATATGCATTTATATGTTTTATTTCTAAAATCCAAATTGATTGGTTTTCAGAATGTCCACGATATGGCCTATTTTCGATTAAATAGAACTATTTTTCCCTCATATTTTTCTATGTTTTGAACATAATGCATATATTTTCATATTTATAGATTTTTGAGAATCTTGTTAATTTTGTTAATTTTTAACTAAAATCTTCAAGTTTTTATAATATTGCTAATTTTAAATGGTATTTATTTTAATAAACGTTTATTTTTCGAATCATCGCAAATATACTATATAATATATTATATAATCTTATCTTTGTATTGACCGATGCAATTATACATAATTATTCAACGGCATACTTATTAGAGGTCTGCACGAGCCAAAAATGTTAGGCCCAGCCCGTTTCACAGGCATGCTTATCGTCCGCGATATTTTCAAATTATACTATTTAAGGTGCGATTCCTTAGGACGCGTCTGTAGACGCGCGGCCAACGCGGCTGCCGCAATGCAGCCGAGATTTTGGACGCACCGATACTACTTTACTTATTTATAAATAGAAACGGATTTCCTAGATTGCCGCAGACGCGCGTGACAGTCGCATGCGTCAATAGACGCGTTGCGATGACCCCTTCGAAAGCAGTCAGGTCGCACGAGACGCGCGGCCAGCAAATATATTATTATTTAATTAATAATTATAATTATTAGCTTCTTTTTCTAAAATATGTCATCAAAATTACTTTTTTCGTACGAAGAAGATGTAATGTTGGTTGAATTGGTCAGCAATTACCCTTGCTTGTTTGATTTAAAACATCAAGCATACTCTTTCTGCAGATTAAGTGACATGATATCTACGTCCTACACAGCACTCTATATAATATTTTAGGTATTTACTATACACAATAAAATTAATAATTAACAATACACTGTTGACTGTTGAAACATAGAAAAACAACTGAAGGGTTCTAATAAATAATATTTTATTTTGTATAAAAAATATGAGCAGTGCGTCTCTTGTGGCTGTGTTTTAAGAAATTTGTGATCGGCCGCGCGTCCAAAATCTTGGCCGCACTGCTGCAGCCGCGTTGGCCGCGCGTCTACAGACGCGTCCTAAGGAATCGCACCTTTAAGTTCAAACGCGCAAAACTGACTAGGGCCCGTATGGGTTTTTGCGATCGGCGAATATAAACGTATAAATATACATATATACTGTATGCAGTGCCGCAAAAACCGGGTGTGCAGAGTGTGCCGCGCACACGGGCCCAAGACTTACATAAATTTGGAGGACCCCCTAGTCCCAACCTGAAATAAACTACACTTTACAAACACACAATTATTTAATAATAAAAAGAAAATTTTTTAAAATACAAGTAAGGTTGTTATAATATTTAAGAATAATATAATATTTATTTAACAATGAGTCCATTGAGTATTTGTGTAGACATACAACATACCTACCTAAACTACTTAAATTAATTTACTACATAAATATGTAGTGAAGTAAAATATATAACAGTTATAGGTATTTAGTTCGATATATATCCATACATCGTACACTAACTGATGTGAAACGTGTTTCGAAATCTAAAAAAATTGATACTTAAATTGAACAAAAGTAAATCTTAGAAGGGGCTCAGTATAATTACCGTACACAGGCCTCTTATTTTGTAGTTGCGGCACTGTTTGTATGAACTTAAACAATGTAAGTTGAAAAACGCCACGTATGAACTGTCGGCTGTGAAAAGCCTGAATTTAAATCTTAAGAGCTTGGCCCGTACAGGTATTTAATAATTATATCGTGAGACTGTACAGAAGTATTTTATTTCATTACTACGACTTATAAACTGTATTCGTATAAACTAATAATCATTATAATAATAACAAGTTATGTATAAAAAAAAAAAAATTTGTTTTTGAATATTTTTGTGGATAAAATGCATATTATAAAATTTTTTATTGCATATAAATCCTAGCCCTAGTAATAACTAAATAGGTAGGTACAGTGCCAGATTACCCATTAGGCGGAGTAGACACCCGTCTTAGGGCCTCACTCATTTAAGGGGCCCTGTGAAAACGAAAAACTATATTTTTTTTTATTTAATAATACCTGTATTTTATTTACGAATTTACTGGACAAAATTCAATATGAAATATAATATATATTAAGTTATAGGTGTTATTTGCAGTAATAACAATAAAACTATTCCGAAAAAAATATAAATAATTTATTAATTTTTCTTGGAAATAAAATAATTTAATAAACATGATTTTATTTATAAATAATAGTTGGTTATCATTAAAACTGTTTATTTTAATTATTCGGTAGTAATGTTAAAGATGTACGAAAAAAATAATTTTGTAGGGCCCAAAATCTTAATCGCCCAAGGGCCCACAAATATTTAATCCGGCATTGGGTAGGTATATGTTTTATAATCAAAAACAGTTTTATAGCTATATCTTAAATACCTAGTAGGAAATAATATGTCAACCGTCGTAAATTCGTAATTGTAAACGACGATATTAACTGTACTCGAGTATTTCTATAAATTCTTCCTTACCATTATCATCATGTTAAAAAATAGACGATGCTGTCGATATTATGATAGTAATAATAATTTAATTAATATTTAAATAAGAGAAGAAATCATTTTTTCTCTAGTCGTAAATTAATATTAAATGTTCCACAAGTTAAAAAAATATGGCAAAATGACTGTTGATACTTTGAAGTACCAATTAAAAAAGTGTCTAGATGACCAATGGTACTTCCAAATACCAGGGTCCTAACTCAAATTTGAGTAAGAAAACAAAAAAAACGAAAAAAATATAATCTTATATAGGTCAAATATAACATGTTTATTCAAAAAAAAAATTTTAAAAAATATCCTTATTCAATGCTTGATCAACAAAGGGCCCACCCAACATGCCCTAAAATGCATACAGCGACACATGTTGTTACACTACACGTTCTCGAATGGTACAAGGACCACTCACAGAACAAAAACATTTTAAAAAGTAGATACAACACGGTAAAACAATAAAACTAGGATGCAAAGAGTGTTTAACATAATATGCGAGACGTCGTACGTTTTTTTCGTGTAGGATATTATTTTTAATATTGCACACAGCACTTACAGGTTTCCCAGTAAGTACTACCGTATGGAAATATTTCAGACACGTTGATACACCTTTATTCGATCAGATTGTTTCCGCAGCCACTTGTCGTTTTCTCGTGCATTTACAAAGTATTGTTGCGAAGTTAATCGCACGAAACAAAAATATATAAGAACATATGTCTCTAATGGCTTAGATGTGCATTAGAATACAATGCAACGATCGTATTATTATTACTACTTTGACCAAATATATACGTAAAATGATAATAATCCTAAACTCGAATCATAAATTAACCTCGTTAACGGCAACCCTCAATCGCTTCTATACGTGTTGTCGCTATCAAATATATAATTTATATATATATATATATATATATTTATAAGCAGACACATACACATGCACGAACTTAAATTGCACTATTGTCTCCTCCGCGATAATAGAACGATAAAAATGTTTTTTTTCTTCCTAAATACTTGTAATTATAATGAAATTATTGTTCGGGCCACTTTATTTCGCCCAACCGCATACCGCAGTCGACGTGTTTTTTTCGACAGCGGTACAACGATTATAAAAAATAATAATAATAATAATAATAATAATAACAATAAATAAAAAAAAAAACTAACGAAATAAATAAATGTTAGCTGGTAGATCCCGCAGGTCTGCATGGACGTCGTACAAACGAAGTAAGAACATCTTTTGACACCGCCGCAATATGTACGACACGCACACGATGTGCTATTTAATAAGCGTCCATACACGGAATCAGTAATGGACATTATATAGCATATACACTAGCCAATAAACCCACTGACACGGCTGACACTTAAGCTAACACTACAACCGACCTTATAATTATTTAATTTGTGTTAAACGTTACCAATTTTTGTTCGTGATATTCCTATTACGGAAGTAGATTAGGTTAGATAGATGATAGGTTTTATAGAATAAAATACTATATTTGTTCGTAATATCCCCGTAATATTCCTTATCGGAGAAATATGGTCAAGATATAATAATATTTATTGTTTTTTCGTGGAAAACGGTACATCATTTTTGTAGGAGAATGACGGAGAATGTCGGGAATGCTCAGATAACATATGAATAAGGGTACATGACATTTTTATTGGTTTTATTCAACACGTCAAATCGGTAATATGATCGGTAATATGATCGGAACCGTATTAACACTGTGATATTGTAGTAAAGGCAAAATGGTGTTATGTTTTTTCGCTCGCCTGATCATACACACCATTAACTCACTCTCGACATGATATTATAAGATGTTGCACCCCATGAAGTTCCATCGCTGTAAGGATGATTATTCCATCATGACTGCAATCCGATCACTACTTTTTGCCAACACTTGTGCTTATTGTAAAAATATAAATATTTACTGATCGTTTTCAATAGTTAGCCACAACTGTTTGGGATTAAAAAATAAAAATAAATTTCCGCTGCAGCATCAACTTCTACTCTGGCATTTTGTATTTTAAACGTGATCATTTTCCCTCGAGCTATTGATCGTGCGAATGAACAACGGTTGCCGGCGGGCACGCGATTCGCCCTCCGAATTCGCTCGCTCCAGGGCCGAGACGTATCCACCTGGGGACAGGCGCGCCGTTAAATCGCGCAAAGCACCTCGTGGTCCAGCTCAGGTGAATTGGCCGGAGTGTGCACGTCAACGCGCGCGTACCCTGTAACCGCGATCGTGATACCGTAACCGGGGTACGAAAAACGTGCCCACACAGGTGCTCAGCTGCTCGACGTACGAAATTAAATGCGAATGAAAGAAAAAACGCACAATACAATACGGTTTAATGCGTTGTTATTATTGTGTGTGTAAGTGGTATTACGGGCAGACACGCCGCAGCCGAGAAACGTTAACGTTGGGACGACGGGGGAGGGATAGGGCGAAGAGAACGTTTCTGTTACACGTACACGTACGAGTGCAAACGTGCCCGTGTGAGTGTGTGTTTGTGTGCAAGTCGCGCGCGTGTGTACCGATCGTCGTGTGTGGTCTCTTGTTGACGGCAACACACACACGTGTACCCGCACGCACGCCAACATCGTCGTCGCGTAGTGCCGCCGTCGAGCCGGTTTCCACACATTTTTGTACGGCGGCGGCGATATTTATCTGCTCTTTCGCCGCCGCCGCCGCCGCGTACACTCATTACCCGACACAAACAATAAAGCGATATAAACGCGCGCACACTATTATTGTATACTTCGTGCACGTGTGTGTGTGTTTGTGCGTGCGCGCGTAAGTCAGGACTAATAGCGAAACGGGGATTTACGGACATAAAAAAAAAAAAAGCCTATTTAAAAAATAATCAATTATCCTCTGCTTAAAGTTGTTTTTTTCCGTATTATTTAACGAATACCTATTTACTGAATTTTATTTGATACAGTGTTCAGGTATTCATTATAATTTACGAGGAAAGAAAAATATACAGCTATCAACTGCAACTGTTTGTCATCATTAAATCTCTGTTTATACTCCAATCGATCCCCATTTATATATTTAAATATCATTTCGATTTCCTAAATCTAAGTTTGTGGAATGTTATTAATCGGTAAAAATATACGACATGCAGTGGCTTGAAGTTTGACTTCAGCTAAGTGTTCGGTAGTTAATATACTATTATTTTCGGGATAACATCGAGTTTTAGCTTCTAAAATTATATTGCACGTCGGATAAATAGTATCGTTCTTTAGTTTTTAATTTAATATTATTAATCAATAAAATCAATAAATTAATTTTAATGGCAAAAGTAAGTTCATCTACGCTTACCCTTAAGCATTTATCCTTTTAAGTGTTCGCTACCAAAAACTCAGTTTTATCAATATAGAACATATATGATCAGGGCTGGCGTTACCTTTTGCGAGACTTTGGGCAAAACTTATTTTACCCATAACAATAGTCTCCTCTATAATCTGTAGGCCGCAATTAAATACGATAACGTGTATGCATATAACATATATGTAATATATGCGATATCGGGTAACGATAACTGATTAAATGTAAAAAAATGCAATGAAATAAATTTCCTATGAATTTCGATTTCCATACTGTGCGGAGTGCCGTACGTCTTGATGCTCAACAATACTTTAAAACACAAATTTACTATCGTACTCTGGATATAATTATTGACCAACTCAAAAACCGTTTTAATGGTATGAACCAAATAATAAAACTTTTTGCTTCAATAATACCAATTAATATATGTTCAATGAATGAAAATAAACCTAAACATTCAACTACCTTTTTAGTAAGCAATTATGAAAATTATTTAACAATAGATTTAGTCAACCAAATTATTCAACTAAAACGATCGTTTGAAAAACAAATTTCAAAATAAAATTCTATACATGACTTGGCAAAATTTATAATTGTAGATAATTATTTAATAGTAACAAATTTTCCAGATTTATGTACAGTTTGTTTTCTTTTTTTGACAATACCAGTGACGGTGGCAAATGCCGAAAGAAGATTTTCAAAACTTAAAATAATTAAATACTATCTTTGAAGTACGATGTCCCAAATTTGTTTGTCAAGTTCAACTATGCTATCAATAGAAAAGAAAATTTCCAAAAAAATTAACACGACTTATATAATTTCTACTTTAGTTTATAAGAAGTCCAGAAAAATGTCTTTAAGTTTATAGTCTTAATTATTATTAATTAGGTATAACGGTAACTATTTACTAATTTTGTTGTACATCGATAATATATTAGTATTAAATTTACAATAAATATTTATTATTAATTAAATGATTCTAAAATAATAAAATGTGTATTTACTATTTAATAATATATGCAATAATATCTAAAAATAATTTTAATAAGGTAAATGCACTCCTCTCAGATATTCTTAATATTTATACCTGGGTGAGGGGAGCAGGGGTGACTCAAATTTTTTCTTTAACTCAGGCTCAAAATTTACAAGTAAAATTTTTGGTAGTATTTATATCAGATGAATCCTTAATATTTGTGGTTTTTTTTTTAATCTAATGCCGGATCCACTTAGAATGGTCTTTTGTGTAGTTCTTTTTTAACACCTATCTGTGTATTGAAAGTTTCGCTTGTATTTTATCTAATTTTTCACTAAGTATGGACTGGGTCTTCAATCAAAATAATATTTATTATTTATTATTTTTTATTTATTTATTGGGACTTATAAACATTATAAATAATTCAAACGTTTAAAAATTTTCCATTTACCGTTATTGACAATTAAAATGTATTGAAAAATTTAGCGTTTTGCGTTATTTAAATTAGTGTGAAATTTTAAACGTTTTCAAATGTAGTAATACTATAAAATAATTCATTATTTTTGTTTCTTAATTAAATACCCATTATTTATATAAAAATTGTCTTAGTCTAAAAATTCTCGGAGGGGGAGGATTGCCCCCCTCTCCCTAAAATACGCCACTGGGGGGGGGGGGAGTCCTTGAAAAATTCGCTCCCGGGCTCAAATTTTGAAGTTATGCCACTAACTTGAGCGGACGGCACGTGACGGACATGAATGGCTACAACGACAAGCGGGAGTTTATCGATTCCGCCAAATATCTGTATATATTGATTGCGCCAAATATTTTTATATATCCGCCAAAGATTTATATATGTATTTAAGAATATAACATATATATTATATATTAAAAAATTTTCGGATTTTGTAAATATTTAATATTGTTTTCAGCAGACATCCATTTTCGGTGATCCCGATAAATTTTATTATTAGCTCAGCTGTGAACTTTTATTGATTATGTTAATGTAAGTAAGATTGGAATATCATCATTTGTATAATAAAATTATAAGTTGTATTGAACCCATTAGGTCATTAGGATTTTTATGTTCTCGTTTTTCGTGTTCAATATAACAAATTATTAATACTATAGATTTACTCGTCATAATCATACTTTAAACACGTCTGTAATATATTAGTCATGTAATCGTTTGTGCGTTTTATTTTGTGGACTTGTGGTGCCTATAGGTACGTTAAAATTAATTAAAATTTTTATTTAATTAAAACGAACTTTGAAATCGTTTACAGTGAACGCAAAATAAACTTATTTTACTTAATAGTTATTAGTTTTATAATAAATTCACTATGATATTGTACACGAATCACCGATTTAAGAGTTTATAAATATACTTATATTATATATATATTATTATTAGTTATTTATTTATTCTATAAAATTGATATGTTCTTTTTCTTACTTAGCTTCGTGCCACTATGCAATATATTGTGCTTATATTCAGTACTTACAAATGTACGATTAACAAGAAAAAAAAAATATAAGAGATATGGCTTTAACTCTAACGTACAATAGATACACCCTGCGGAAAACCCACCGATTATTCGATGACAACACGCGGTGCACGTTCAAGTGCGTCGGCCGCGGATTGGAAAAACGTTTTCGCGCTAGGATGATCCCAAGGGTGTATTTGAGGGGGGGGAAGAGGACATTCGCCTCCGCTCATATTTTTTTACTATAATACATTGATTTATTTAAAAAATGTAATATATAAATAATTAAGAATATAAATTACTACTCTATCACTATAATATGATAATAAATTCAATAATGTGTCAACTTGATCACGGGTATCAATTTTTGTTTATCTTCTTATGTCATAATATATTATCTTCCACGGATATTGCTACGGTTATAAACATTTACAACCATAACAGTGGTATTTATTAGATAATTTAAATTAAATTAAAGTAACACTTTTTTTCGACATATTTATTAGTTAGTCATTTTTTGGTGCATTTATGCATATTGTATATTTTTGTATTTATTAGAGCTATATAGCCCTTAATAAATTTACTCGCCTATTTATTTTTTTACAACATAATATCTGATACTTTTTGTTGTGCATAGGTATTTAGTCATTTTTTTGTGCATAAATGCATGCATATTTGTGTACTTTATAGAGCTAGAACCTCCTAATCCAAATAATAATCATAATAACTGACAATATCTGTTTCCATATTCTTTAACTTGTAAATATTGGCCAAAACTATATTTTTATAAATTGAAAACATGGTTAAGATCAAGAATATGCTAGCATAGACTAACAAATTTGGCTTTACTGCATGTACCTATATAAAAACATTATTGAATCCATTGATGAAAAAATCAACAATTTGCCTAAATGAAAAAAAGAAATTTGGAATTTGTTATTTGACTTCTTACCAACCTTATGTTTTTTACTAAGATATTTGTTTAATTAAGTTACCTATCTTAATTGTTTTTTAAAGTTTTTAAAAAATAATTAATAGGTGCTATTAGTACTATGATTATTTGTTGTTTTTTTATACAGGATTCAGACTGAAGATATAATTTTAATATAAGAACTATTTGTGTTGTTATTATTAATACTTATTTTATGTACAGTTGGGTTTAAATATATTTATTAAATAAATATTTAATTCAATTTGGCACTTGTATTTTTATTTATTCACTCGAATGAGAAACAGGAACATGAGTTGTAGGTTATGAACCAGGGTCCTACCTAGGAATTTTTGAGGGGGGGGGGTCCAACATTTTTATTTTATCTGTTCCCTAATTATATTATAGTTTAATGCAATACCAACAAATTACTGTTAATAACTATAGTAATAGTCACAATAGTTATATACACATTACACATATTCTGCACAAAAGTTTACTATAATAGGTAGGTACTATAATTTGAAATCAATTTTTATTTCGTAGTAAAATGTTATAAAAAAAATACATTATATAATTAACAATAATGAATAATATTAAAAAATCAGTATAAATTAAACATGGTTTATACATTATAGGTATATTATATAATATAAACTTTGTATATAAAATATAATAGGAAATTAAAATACACTATATAATATTTACTACCATTAAACCATTGAGTATATAGAAATTTCAATGGGTATCTGGATCCGAAATCCCTCCCCTCTGGGTACGCCCCTGTAATGAACTGTAAATTATTTTTAAGTTTGTATTGAAGAAAAATTAGTTTCGCCCTCCCCCCCCCATGGCCTCAACTCAAATACGCCCTTAGATGATCCAACAGCATTTTAGCGATACTATCAAACCTACTACTTACTACCCCTACCAAACCGGTCTTCCCGACGGACCTATTGTTTTGTTAGGGGTCGATTTCCAATCGATACGCTAACCGAACAACGCGTCCAATGTAAATTGCGCACAACGAACGAGTGTTCAATTACGGTCGATATTTCTAGACAGTCTGGTTTAGATTCACTTGCTACAGATCTATCGACGAATAATAACGAAATCGACACGCCATTATTCGACGAACGCGTTCGTGCACCGCGGGAACCATTCACTTAGCCGATCAACTTGGTGAGTGAATGATTAAAAAATTCACTTTTCAGGCAGAGTTCTTCCGTAAAAAGAAACCACAAACAAAGCGTTTGACCATCGCTAAAACGTTTTGTTGTAGATAAAACGAGGTTTTCAAACATTTCCGAAACGTAAATTTCGTACCAACAACAACAACAATGTGTCACAATTAAACATTTGAATATAGTCATATTGTACAATAAATAAACGTATGAATATTTTACAATATCATTGGTTGAATTAATAAAAGCTCTTTAGTTTCGATACATCGTTGTCGTCATTCTAAAACGAACGCGGCAACATGGTCATGATGTCGCTTGAACTGTATTGGCTTTACAATCACAATCAGGCTACTTCTTTTGATACTATCTTTGTCCCGCTATTGAACCCGTACCGAAAGTCTTTTGAACGCAGTAGGTACGATTATGACTGCGATTTTCAAGATTATGATTACGTACAAGGGCCGGAGGCAAGACTGAACACTGTTATCCTGGAGGTACGAATAATGTGTATAATCACGCTTTCAATTAAATCTTGGTAATCGCCGTAAATTAACGTTGTTCATTAACTATCGGTTTTACCTCGGGAACGGAAAACGATTCACGATTTCACCACACGGTCAGGACGAGGCTACGTGCGGTCGAATGTGGTTCGGACCGAAATCGTTTTCCGGACGTCTCATAACTAATACCGACGGTAAACAGAAAAAGTTTCACTTCGTAAAAGATGTAATAATGATTGTACGTGAATATTGACGTGCGTAACTGCGCCGTGATCTTTGTTTTTTCGGTGAACACATTTTCAATTTCACGTTAGGTTAAAAATTCGACCGAAAAAATGTCCTTCAAAAACTTTGGGAGCGGGAAAAGAAAAAAAGAAAAAAAACTCGAAACAATTCACGTGCAACATTCTACATTTTTCATTGTGTTTTTTTTTTCAATTTTCGCGTGCGTCATCTTAGAAATGTCGACGGACCCGATGTTTTGTGTCTTTTGAACCGTACATGCGCTACACAAATAAAATCGTCGAACTGTGAAACGAAAACATTCGTATTACAGCATAATTTAACACTAGAAAGTCGGACGTGCGCGCGTACGTCATTTCGATCCGACGAAAACGGGAGGAGGAGAAACATTGTAAAAACTAGAAGATCTGAAATTATGACTATTCGTGTAAGTAAAAATAATTGTCGCATTCACAGTCGTCCGATTACGTACTGACAACGGGTGGCGTGTCGTCGTTATCATCATCGTCGTAGCAGATCAAACGGACCTACGCGCTATAGCATAATATTATCGGTTTTATTATTAACATTATTTTCCTTTAACCCGTATGCGGGGATGTGTATATATTTTTAATTTTTAATTTTTTTTTTTATTATTTTTTATTAACCGGCTTATTCGATCGCACACTATAAGCTGCTATTGTACACGTGCACAAATCATTCACGTCCTAAGGCAGGACCGACTGTACAATTCCATTATTCGTACACCTCATTATAATATTAACATATCGGGAGTCCCGTGATGTTCTCACGGCGCGGTGTACATGGCATCATACATAACATTCGTGTGGTTTATGACGGACGTCGTAATTTCATATAATACGGAGACCGTCGTGTTACGGGCACCGAGCCGTTAGCAGTAGTCGTCATAACTATAAATATGTAGATTGTCGACGACGGTGATCGCGTCCGTTCGTTTGTGAGTTACTGTCTTTTGCCCGGGCCGTATGAAGTTGTAACGGCTCCACGTCCTCTACGTATAATCTGTATTCAATATTACGATTAACGTTGCCTATTACTTTTTATTATCACTACAATCGTCAAATTAAACGATTACGGTTTTTTTTCTTTTCTTCTTAACGCTTATGTGAATTCGGATAAAACTGTAAAAGCGAGAGAGAGAGCAAAGTTTCAGGTTATGACGAATAAAAATATGCAGCATTTATATATCTGTGTAAATATTAACGCGCCCAACGTACTGCGGCTAAAAAAGAAGATACTTTATAAAAAATATTGTACTTGTAAATATAATAAAACTGTATGTGATACGAACGATAAAAACCAACAAAGTATGACGTCTTAACTTTGCTTTTATGAATATTTACGACGCGTATAATTTATAATATTATTTCAAATCGTATTTGATTTTTATTGCCCGTGTACATCGTAGCAGAACATTCATATTTTTACGATCAACTAAACCGTACGTTAAAAGCATTAGCGTGATCATTAATGATATTAATATTTTGTGTCTGATTTTATGGAATAGTTCATAACCAGAATCGTTGGTACGCACCACCGACAACACTTTATGTTGTACTTTAGTACCTATGAGTAATTTTGCGAAAAAAACGTTGTTTGAAATTATTTTTACAACTAGTCTCGGACTCATTGGGTATTTGTTGAAGGTACAGTTTTTTAGTCGATATCTACGTAAAGTAAAAATAAGATTTGTTATAACAGATGTGTATGTTACATATAAATGTATTCCATTGGTACCATTTATACATTGTAACGTGCGGCGAGTAACTTTTACTGAACGACTATAGCGAAAGCAAATATAGGCTTTAACAAAAATGTCGGCTGTTGTTATGAACTTATGAAACATTATAATAACCAGTTAATTCTGATTCCAAATTATATCCTCACACATTATGATATGTGTTCCGAAATAGTGTATTCGTTTCGAGAGAAACGAGAACATAAGTAAAACATAATGATCTAAATTTACGATAATAGGTTGGGCAGTTACGTGGTTGCGAAACAAATAGTCACGTATTATTGAAAAGTTTGTTTGCTTAACGAACTATTTATGCCGCTGAGCAGTAGAAAAAAAAACAATTTGTTATGACTATCAAAATTATTTGATAAGGTTACAAGTAATATTTTCCGCTGGACCTAGTTTCAACACTTCAGACAATAGATTTTTGTAATAATATTATTATTGTCAATCGATTGTGAGTTAATAACTTATGTTTTTATAATAATATTATATGTTAATGTATATACATATAAGTAATATATTTAGGCTAGCACATGCATGCATTGAAGTAAAAATCGTAAATTACTAATATATATTTGATTTATTTAATTTATTTATTTCAATTAAATTAATTATAATTCAACACACAAATTACATTGATAATATCTGATACGTATATCAAATGAGCTATAGCTCGTATCTTTTATATGGAGTTCATATAATTTGTTTTATAAGAAAATACTTATACAATTAAAATATGACTTAAATAAAATCTAGCATAATTACAGATATATTAATAATAAAATTAACATCAACGTTACATAATTATAAGATATTCTATTTAAACATATTTACTTTTTATAATTTTATTAATATACAAATTTTTATCAAGTTCAGTAACTATTTTATTAATTGTTTTTTTATTCATTATATTGTTTTGGACGTCATATTTGGTGGATTTACAGTAAAAATGTCACGATAAATACGATCATTTTGTTATGGTTAAATTCGTGAGAATAAAATTATTTTGTACTTCGACTATTTACTTAGGCCTGGCGCACACCAATGCAGTGCGGTTGCGGCGCGTTCGCGGCATACTGCATGCAGTGCCGCATTTAAAATAGAACACACGTTATCTTATGGGAATGCCCACACCGATGCAGTGGGGCGCGCTGCATGCGGTGAAGCATGGCGGTTTTTTCCTGCAGTGCGTGTGCAGTGAAAAGTCAAAGTATAAACAATTATCGATATTACATTGTTCTTAATACTTGTTATACGTTATCAATTGTAATCATTGTATCAAACTTCAAACTACCTAATAAGAATAATAACACAGAACATCATTTTTGGTATTTTTTAAAAATATATTTATCTATACAAACTTGAAACTTAACTTACATATAAAATGACGGAGGATTGTAAAAAAATGGTGCAATTGGTTAAGCACATAGAAAACCATCCATGTTTTTCTGATTACAATAGAGCGGAATATTCTAACGACACAGTCAAGACAGCAACTTAAAATAGTTAAAAATAAAAATAAAACAGATCGCTCCGCTGCCGTACTGCATTGGTGTGTTTTGGCGCGCTTTTGCGGTGCAGACGCAGTGTTTTCGCGCGCCACTGCCGCCGCCGCACTGCTTTGGTGTGCGCTCGCCCTTACGGGTATACCCATATAAACGTACTGTAGAAACACTATACTAGCCATGAAAACTTGAACTCATATTAAATAACAAAATTGTGCGCTTAACTATGTGTATATGTCTGCGTATGTACACATACTTCTCGACTAGCTCGATTAAGTTCAATTTTAAGTATTTGTCGAGGAAAGACAACCGTCTATTATACGTACAAATGCTCAAATATCTGTTGTTTGCGCCACTAACGCAATAATTTAAATACATAGATAATATTACGCGCACACCACCTGCCGCCGTACCGTAATCAATCTCACGGTCACCGGCCTATTTCGGTTCACCACCGATACTCGACACACACGTACACGCACACACATATCATTGTTTATACTTTTAATTATTATCGGTTATCGTTTGTCGTCTATATGTGTGTGAGTTATGTAATTGTAAAGGCCCGGTGCCCTTATTATTTTTGTCGCTTCTTGTCGTACGAACTGTCGTGTTCACATCGACCGCTTTTAATTATATTTTTATGTAGCCGCCATAGGCTTATTTTTTTTTGTTTTTAATATTGCTCTCATAGGCCATATATTATTATATTTTTTATTATAACATTTTATTATTATTATTATTATTATTAATACATTGCGTTGTGCCATCATAGGCAAAATTATCATTTTATAATTATTTTACTTTTATAGTTTTACGTGCGCTAATCGCCGTCAATTTTGTGAAAATTGTTTTTTAGGCGCAAATCGATTTTTATTATTTTACATATTATTATAGTAGTTAGGTAGTTGCAGCTGGCCAGTTTGCGCTTCACCAAATAGAGAGTAATTTATTTATTTATATTTATTGTTTTATTTATACTTATGTAATTTATTTAAAAGATTATTGAACCAAAGAGGCTGTTTATTTTATTGTTATTTATTATATCTGTTGTGGTGACTTATATTTATTTGTTCTTTTAATTATTATTGTTTTACAACGATTAAACAGCAACATAGTTACCATATTCCTTCGCATAATTTATTAGTTACCTCCCGTTTTCCTTAGTTTTAAGTAACACATCAACACAAAAATACACTCACCACTTCACCACGTAGCTCGTCAGATTTGTGCGGCGAACCCAACCATTCTGATGAAGCTATACACACATACACACTATAGTCGATCGGTGGTGAAATCACATTTAGTGTACACATTATTTACGGGTGACCGGTGTGCGCGTAATATTGTTTTGCGCTATCGGCCCCAATATCTGTAATATTATCTAAAATTATTATGACAAAGCCATTTATTCAACGATAAATAGAGTGAGTTCAATCAGAATATCAAACGAAAAAATATAGACCGATATAAAAATTAACATGACCGTTATTAGCGCCTTCTTAAATAAAATTAACCCTTCAATAATTAAAATGCCCCTGAAGAGGCGGCAGCACTCACGTCGCGTTAGATTATCAAATTCGATTAGTTTTATTCCACAAAGAAAAAACAGATTGCATGATTGGATTTATCAGACGATGCCTATAAAAACCATTGTAAAATACATTATGTTTTTACTAGAGTAGATATTAAAATATCAGTACCCTCTTTGCGATTCTTACGACATATTATGTTGTTAATAGCAGCGGCCTACATTGGGGAGGGTTAAGGGGTTATAACCTCCCCCCCCCGAAATGTCTTCCTTCATTTAATTATTTTAACCAAGTTTCACAAACAATATGAACAATTCTTTATTATTTATGACTGTGAGTTACAATGGTTACATATTGTTCAGCTACAGCTGTCCATGGGTTAACAGAATATGATTGATAACAGTTTTTAATGAAATGTCCTCGATTACAGCTTCACGATTTAAGATATAAAAGAATATCTTAAATCGTGGACAATAGTGTCACACGTAAGGTGGATATATATTCACCTTAGTCACACTGTTGCAGTACTACACTATTAGTGTAATAACTAATAACTTGTTTTTTCAATTTTTATCGGTTGAAAATTGAAATGCTGAATCCTAAATAATTGTATTGTTGAATAGTTTATATTATTTGCCATTAAAGTAATATACTAGGTACTAAATTAAGACAACAAGACATGAGTGAAAAGAATAAAAGAGATTATAACATTGAGTCATTTTTTTACAAAAAATTTAAAAAGAATGTGATGAACAACTCAATTTATAATGTAGTTATAGTAAGTAATAATTTATTAGGTTATTTAAGTAATAGCCCTAAAAGTTTTCTAAGAATGTTTTAAATTGGTGGTACTCATTTTTATAATGACATTTCACATTTTATAGGAACTAAATGTTGTTAAGTCATTTGAAAGTCAAGTTAATCAAGAGTTAAAAATATCTGATGATAAATTTAAGAGTCAGGATGAGGTAATCGATTAAGATACTATTCGACTGATATTGTTTATAAATGTTAAATAATACAAATACCATCAGACACAGTTAATATTTATTGGTACATTAAAATTGTGTAACTATTATTTCTTTAATATATAATTTATACATATATTAAAATTTAAAGTTTAAAGGTGATGGAAAAAAAAACTTAGCATAGGCAAGAAATCAACCAATAAATTTTTACGGGACACATATTTTACCATTTCAATGATTGTATTAATAACACTATAAAATTATATAATCTGAAATCTCAGATGTTTTGGTAGTTTTTAATGATATTGGTTATAGTTATAAATTATTATTTATTATTATTAATATCTTTTGATATTTGTATTGAAACCAATTTTACATATTCAATTAATCATTATTCTACAAATTATACTCAATAATCTATTTAATTTTATTAAAACCTCAGCTAATAATTTATGCATTTAAAATAATTTAATTTTCCAATTTTAAGATTAATTTTTATTCTAATAAGCTAAAATAATTAATTATAAAAATTAAAGATATGTTAGGAAATGTATTACCTAATTCATTATACTTAAAAAAAGAAAAGTTAACTGAATTTCAACGATTGGTTAAACATTCGAATCATTAAAAATTAAATTTTAGATATGAATTAAAAATAAATGTAGAGGATAAGTATTTTTTTTTATATTAGTTTAATAACTGAATGCTCATGGTGTTTATGGCTTATCACTACAATTATAACTTTTGCCTGTTATTTGAAATACCTCGCTAATATTACTATTCGCACATCTCTCATATTTTGTCTTGTTTCTTTTTAATTGCTTTTCTTAATATAACACATAGGAATGTAGGCATACAGTTCATATATAATATGTATTTGTGTTACCTTTTGATTTTAATTAATAATTATTTTCTATTCATACGAATATTATATTATTTATAATCATTTCCCGATTTCTATTATTTATAATTTATGTGGTAAGAGTCGTAAGGACCTATATCTATGTATGTCCGTAACAGCACGCATAACAATATACATTTTAACGATATATTTAAAATTTTAAATTTATCAATCTTTTAACAATAGAGCACACCTGGTGTCAATTTTTATCGATATTAGAGGCGCTTTTGATTCCGTTAACATTCCTTCATTACTCTCTTACCTGAAATCTTTAAATCTCCCACCGATTTTCACAAACTTTAACTCCCATCTTTTCTCTCATAGAAATCTTAATTTTCTGTCACCATTCGGTTCGACCAACTCACGCTTCACGTATTCTGACCTACTACAAGGTAGCTGCTTGAGTCCTATGCTTTTCAATATTTACATGAGCTTCATTGTCAACCATCTCAACTCAATCGGTGTGATATGCCTGGTATACGCAGATGATATCGTTATTTTTTCCCGAAATCAAGTCATTGACCTTGCCATTTACTCGTTAAACAATACTCTCAGTTCTCTAAATAACATCCTTTCCGCTCATTTCTTTTACATTGCTCACGAAAAATACAAATCCCTAATTTTTTATCGTCGGCGCATTCAACAATGCCTCCACACCACCATTAACGGTCATATCTTACCCTCTGTTTCAAATTACACTTATTTAAGTATGATCCTAAACCCTAAGTTGAAGTGGGATTCTCACATAACTTATCTGACAAAAATAACCTTTCGCTAGGCAAACTTTATCAGATCGATAGCTAACGCCTGGTGTGGTTCACACCCCTCCTCCCTAATGACCACCTACAAATCAGTCATCCGCGCAAAACTAGATTATGGTTGTTTTTATCAGGCTTCACCGTTCTCATCCACTGCAACAAACTCAATAAATTACAAATCTCATGTTTAAGATCAATTATCAGAGCTCTAAAATCCACTCCCTTCCTAGCGATCGAAGTCGAAACTACATGTGAATCCCTCGATTTGCGTTGCGAATGGCTAGCCGGTAAATTCCTCCTTAAAAATCTTTCCACAAAATATATATATATATATATATATATATATATTCAACTCTTTCCTTGATATCTTCTACTCCTGGCGTAACGTCCAAAAATCTATATCAGTCTTAGCCACAGTGGCACATTCCCTCATTAGCGTCCGAGATCACATTTTCAATTCCACCAAACTTCCATTATACGAAACCAACTTGCACTCTCTTTTCCTTACCCCTACAATCCACTTTAACAAAGCATTCTTAAAACACTTAATTAGCTTTTTGGAACTTCACCCCCTAATTTTTTCAATAGTCTTTTTCTTGATTACATACAGGAAAATTTCCCCCGATTTATCCTAATATTTACCGATGGTTCTTCTCCGCTTTCAGCTGATTTTTCCTTTTATATCCCAGATTTTCATATTTATTTTTTTAATAACCTTCCCCAACTGCTTCTTCCTACACCACAGAATGATTCGCAATAATGGAAGCTCTACTTTCCATTTCGTCTTTACCATCTAATAATTTCCTCATCGTTACTGACTCTCTCTCATGCCTCCAATCTCTATCATCTAATTGCTTCAAATCTCATACTTTAGCCCTTATTATCAAGATTGAACTCCTTTTGTTCGCTCTTTTTGAATCTGGATCCGAAGTCTAATTTCTATGGGTTCCCGGTCACGTCGGCATAGCAGGTAACGAATATGCCGACTACCTAGCCAGATCCACTGTCTCCCTTAGATGTCCCTCAAGTTCTAAAATTCCCTGGTCCTATTTTAATCCCAATCTCAAGACTTGTATCGAAAAGCTATGGCGAACTCACTGGGAATCACTCCCTCCTAATTTTGCTTGTTAGTATAAATCCATTTCTCCAACCATCCCTCGTTACCCATAGTTTCATAATAACAATATTTCCAGGAAGTTGACGCGGACCCGTGCGGCAGTCTGTCGCCGACTGTGCCTATGTCTCTCTCATCAACCACCAGACCGCGGCACGCAACGCCATCGCGACACCCCGTCCCCCCATCCATCAATGGTCAGGGGACGCGAACGGCCGAGACGATGCCCGCACGGAATACTATCCAACCGGTCCGTTCGGGTTGTTCTTTGAACACCGTACACATGAACGGACATACGCGCTGACGCATCGTTACATTTCTTTTCTCTTAACCCATTGTCATTATATTCATCTTTTTTTTTTTATATCTTTCTTTGCGGTATTGTTCGGCGTTTTCCGCACGCTCATACTTTTGTTAAACCATTATTTTTATTATTCTAATTCGGTGTTCTTATAAAATAATATAAGGTCCACCGGCCATTATCAACTTTTGCCGCTGTATTTCTATTTCCTTAATTTCTTTTTTATATATTATACTTATTCTATCGTGCGTCGTGCCGTGACATTCCGGACCACGACATTTTTTTTTTTTTAACAGTAAATACTCTGATACCAGTTAATATTGAACGGTTATATGGAAGATAAAGGAAATGATAGAATTAAAAAAAGATTATTGTATTAGTCAAATATAGATAGATTAAAAAGGATAGTTATAAACGGACTCACCTGACACTAATGGCAGCCTCTAAGGGATCACAACAGATGTCAGTGGTGATCATAGTCAAACACGGTGTGTAATGAGGATTAGGCATTAAATTGCTCTGCCAGAGTCGTAACCTCACTGTAAATTGTAGTGGCAATACCTTGAAGATGCTGGCGGTACACTTTTGTCGGGATCCCAGGACCTCCTAGTAGTGTCTAGTCACCTTCTGCCTCTAGTGCTTCACCATACATCTTAAGGATCTTGTCACGAACAGCATAACGCGGGGGTTTTACAGAAAATACCTTGTTGTCATTCGAGTGACTTTCGTTGTTATGTATAACCATCAATCCCTTGAAAATGTATCCAAGATGACGATAGTTGGCAGACTTGACTTTGTCTAGGTCTTTGCTGTAACCATAATACCAATCTTTCAAAACAGTGTGAACAGCCGCTAAGTATCTAGCTAATTCACCTAGAGCAATCAAATGCCATGACAGATGAGGATGAGCCAAGAAGGCCCGTCCTATCGTCTGATATACTGTCAGGGCTTGATATTTGGCTTGTTACACTGTGACTCGGAGTCTGATCGATTCGGCCATGATATGATCTAAGAAATAGTCCATAAGCCTTCCGACATTCCCCTCTTTTACATACTGACCATAAGCTCCCCTCGCGTACCCAGCTTTGATTTGCATTTTCCGTCCTATGTCTTGTTGGACTGCATGACTGATTTTCTCGATGAAGTGACTCGAAATGGTTCCCTGGTTGCAGATCGTGACAATTAAGTTCACTATCACAGAGACCCCTATTGTCATTGCAAATTCTGGAGATGGGATTAGACTCAAGCAATTCAGAGTGGCAATAGCCTGCGGTTCTGTCAGGGTCAGCATATCGTCATCGGTGAACGGATAAACAGCCAAAGCTGGTACACCCGTTTCAGCATTTGCCCTGGCATAAGTTGTTGTTGACAGGCCTGGATAGTATTCCGTGCGGGCGTCGTCACGACCGTTCGCGTCCCCTATCCATTGATGGATGGGGGACGGGGTGTCGCGACGGCGTTGCATGCCGCGGTCTGGTGGTTGATGAGAGAGACATAGGCACGGTCGGCGACAAACGTTTCGATAACGGCTGCCGCACAGGTCCGCGTCAAAGTCCATCACTTCTTTCTCACGATTCCGTTTTGGTCACACATTACTACCCTCTCATTCCTTCAATTTATCTCTAAATAACTCCCCCCTCTGTATTCTTCACTCAAATCTCCAAATCTATGAAATCTCCCATATCCTCTTTAGTTGCCCTAATCTAATTCTTGAGCATCAAAAATTAATCTCCCTTCTCAACCTTTATTTCATACCTTTTGATAAAAACATTATTTTCTCCTCCCAACAGCCCAATATTATTCTTTCTATTTTATCCCTCTTCAACCATTCAGGCTTTCTCATATAATTAAATAACGACTTCCAATTTTTTTTAAACCCTTTTCCTTAACTGTCGAGATCAATTTTATTACAAAATCTAAATAAAAATAAAATTTTTTTTTAAATTTCATAATATTGTTTATTCATCGTCACAATAGACAATATAATAAAAATAATGAAAAAATTGTATGGGTTTTTAATTTGATTAAACAAGTATTGATAATTCATAGGCGTTTTAATAAATTGGTGTTGCAGGTGCAGTAAATAATTCAATTAAATCAAGCAATGATTCTTATTAGGAAATCATAAGTAATTGTGTATCATTTCATTACAATCATTTTAAATGTCAAATTAATAACTACAGCTTAGTTATTATATCTTATTTTGGATTATATTAAGTCGATATCGCACTCATGTCTAGATTTAGAATTATCGGTCTGTACATCATATCGTTTTACTCTCAGTATTTTACTTAATTTTGTATTATCTGTTTATGTATGAATCAAAACAATATCAACATTTACAGTAATTGCCATTTTATACTTATGTATTATACATCTCATCCTTGTATTATACATTTCATCCAATTTAACACATTCTAAATAAGCAACTGCTTAAAGATGTACAAATATTTATGTAACTGATGTCAGCAAATGTCAGTAAATCAACGAATACAATGAAGAATAAAAAGTCCTGAAAATATGAAATTGCTGGCCTGTGATAGCTCGTGCGTCTAATATTTTAATCATTCGCGTGAATGATTTCGTGTTGGATCTTTTATCGCTTACACAAAACTATAAAACGATCGATTGTCTGGAACACTGCAGAACCCAAGTTTCAAACGAGTCAGATTTTTTAGCACTTGGCGACACATATGAGATTTCTATCGTTTTTACGATTCGCTAAACAGCGTTGTGAACACCGTGTTTATTTATGCGCAGTGTTTGCTTTTATTGATTTTTCACAAGAATAGGAAACAACGGTGCCGTTGCGAAACGTAATACACAAAACGTCTGGCGCGAAAAATCGATTCGCATTTTCAGTCGTTACCGAACAACAAGTCAAAAGGGATCGATATTGTCAAACGAACGACGGGCCGACGGAGTTGAGCAAATGTTATTTTTCGATTCGACGCGCCGGCCGTGCGCTTACCTGCGCATAACAAACGCAGAGGCGCTCGGTGACTTGCGGAACGCGGCTCTCGGTGCGTTCTTTGTGCGATTTGTTCAACAAATCATTTATCAACACATTCGTTTCACCCCCATGCACATCGGTTTCTCTCCCTCCCCTCTCACGGTGTTCAGGTTTCCAACAAAGACGCGTAGCCGGGAAATCGATAAGCTCGTGCTGGCCTGCAACGCGACGAAACGCGTAAAATAATTCTGTTTCGTGAACCGTCCGATATTGTTTTGCCGTCGTTCAGATGGAATCAGATTCGATAAACGATTAAGAAAATAATCCCGCTTCGTCGACAACGATTTTGCCCGTACGTACGACGAACGATACGAAAAATACAAAACATGTGGCGTGTAATAAAAAAAATCTAAAAGTCCGCGGTGACGAGCTGCAAAATTATCCACTGGGAGCGACGCGAAATGACAACAGGATGACGTGCGAGGAGACGAGAATTCAAAACAATTTGGTCGCAGGTTCGGCACGGACGAAAGTACATGTTGAATAATTAAATCCCATAAGAAAAATCTCCTCTGCGCATCGAATCCGCGAAACGAGATTTTTCCTGGTATCCCGGGATGAACAGAAAATATACATTTTAATACGGATTATATTCATATATTGTAATATATATATTTTATGAATGAATTTTTATTTATTTTTTAAAATATGAACAATTTTGTTTTGACGAGCACTCGATGAGTATTTTCTAATCAGATCAAGGGTATAATCGGTTGTTTATAAAAAAAGAGAAAAAACTTTATCTCAACTGAAAAATTGGATTTTTGTACAAAGAAGACTTTTTCCCGTCGACGACGAAATGTATGTAAATTACAATTCATTATATGCGCAAATCAATGTATGTATATATGTATTATTATATGATATAACGTGTACACGTATATAAATACCTAATGACTCGATGAATTCCTGAAGATTCCATTTTATTCAAATATTTGTACGTACTATGTTTCAACAGGAATTCAATATCAAGTAAATGCAAGATTACTCACTCATTATACGGACGCACACAGACGCACGCGCGCACACACATACGCGTATAAGTTTGATTCCTACCGGTGTGGTCTTTTAAATTAATGATATTAAACCGATATAGTTAATTAAATTAATAAATGCACTTAGAATTCGACACAGAACCTATTAATAAAGTCATAAATGATACTTGATATAAGACGAAGAATACCTATCTATTTTTTTTTTTTATTCGAGAGAATAACATGTTTTAAGTAATCATTAACATATATTAGACGAAATTAGCTCGATTTCCTGTTATTTATATAATATTACTCGATTTTGATTTTTAATATACTCATTATTACGGATCCGTGTAGATTTTTTGATTTTGATTACGCGTCACGATGAATATCATCGAAAAAATTAAAAATTTAAGAATTGCAGTCATAATTTTACATATACCATATAATACTTAATTGGAAGATATGCATAATTTATAACTTGAATTAGGCGCAGGAATTAATATGACTGTTGAAGGTGACAAGTAATTAAGAAAATAAGAATTTTATTCAATTTTATTTAAATAGAAAATAATCAATAAAGAATTTTAACAGCGACGTTCGCAGATAACGTTTTAATATAAATTATTTAAGTTATATAATGGTTATTTATTTTTATTTTTTATTTAATGCTTTGCATAATCTCAGTGATTTGTTAACATGAACCACGTTGAAACAAGAAAAATACTTACACTCAAACGAAGACATGGGAATAATTTGCACAGCATTAAACCTATTATACTTGCTCGTTTATTTATAATGACGATCGTTAATTTATTTAAAACAATAATGACCGCTTAAATAAGTGATTATAAAATTATCATTTTACCGTTCACCATTTTTCTGCAACTCAACGTTGCAATTTTATTCCTGTATGAAATTTTTTTTGTAAGTTCTAATTAAATTTTGATTTTCTGCTGTGACTTGTCGTGCGATTTAATGAGTGCAACAATCGTGTCAAATATTATCTATATATTGTGCTAATCGCGTTTTTCGAGAGAAAACAATCGCTTTTATATGCACCGCTCACAATAGTACTGATTACAAGTAATATTTTAGTAAGTAAAATGGATTACTAATAATAGCATTAGTAGTAGTATTGATTATTAGATACATCAAGTTCATATTTTAAATGTTCTTAGTAAATAGTAATAAACTAATAAACGTTTCTACGTATCAGCATATTCGCCAACTGTCAACAGGATACCCGCATTCTACAATTAAAATTTGAAATTATCACATGATATGTAGATGTAAAGAAAATGTAGAGTCAAAATAATTTTGAAGTTTTGTTTTTTGACATCAAATTGTATGGTTTTTTCAAAATTGCCCTTTACTTAATTTAAAAAATATATTTTTGAAATAATATTTATTTGACTTATAAAGTTTCATAATATTCACAACCGTTATGAAATTTAGATGTGTTACGTAATATTATGAATTACCTAATATACTTTATTCACCTTAGGTTTGTAATAAATAAGTAGGCAGGTACGTATTAAACAAAATTTTAATCTTTTTTTATCTGGATAGTAAATTTTAATTTTTTATCTTTATCTAGATAATTAAATTATTATGTATCTTTCATCTTCATATAGATAACTATTCTAGCAATTATCTTTATCTAGATATTAAAAAATTATCTTTATACAACACTGTCTATAAGACCACTGATATACTTTTCAATTGAACACATAATGAACAAAAGTCGTTGTACAAACATGTATAATCGAATGTGGCTCGACCCACCGCAGTCAAATTTGTTAAGCGTACATTGTTTTCAAATTCTTAGATAAACTTATAATTGTATTGGTGAACAAACATTTAGGTTGTAAATAAACACTTAAGTTGCACGCAGTAGGTTTTTTTAGATAGAATAATTGGCACGGAAGGTGCGAATAATTTAAAAAATATTAACTTTCGTCCCCTCTAAGCGTCTCATTTTAAAGGAATATTCACATTTCACCGTAGTAAAATATTAAACGTTGAAAATTATAAGATTCGGCCAATCCTATTTTTTTATATTATAACTACCGTCTATAGTCTGAAAATCTACATTACTGAATGCTGTTGATTATCAATTTAATTTATTTTACCATTAAGTGTGGCCTTTTTATAAACACTACAATTTTCGCTCGAAATCGATTGCCTTCTAATGTTTATTAGTATAATCTCATACATTTTGAGTGCAGATGACTACTTTTTAGGCTCCGACATATTCAATAATCACTGTTCGAACATAATATAGAACTGTACTGCTTTTGTCTTGCATTATTATGTGATAGACTTAATAAAAGTTGGCTTATATTAGTTTCAATCATCTGAAAGGTCTTATTTAAAATTCAAAATTAATAAAATCAGACTTCGAAGAATCGTAAAATAAAATATATGACCAGGGCTCGGAAGTTGTAGCACTAAAAATATTACTTTTTAGCTCTTAAATATTCACTTAAAAACTCTAAAATATGCGCTATAAATAGCACGAAAAATCAAAAAAATATGCATTTAACTTGAAAAAAATTTGATTTTACAAATTATTAGGCTCATTAGACAAGTCTGGACTGATTGAATTATAAAATGTTAACAAAAATGTTAAATTACTTAAATATATTTGTAAAAATGTACTTATTATTAAATTACTTTATATATTTATCTTGATAATTATCCCAGATTATTAATATGTTTGATAATCTAATGCAATGATATAATAAAGGAATAACAATGACCTCACTAACTATTGATACAACAAATCAACAATGAAAACAAAATAGTATTTGATGAAGTTATTTATTTCCAATAATTAAAATATTTTTAAAAACATAACAAAGTAAATACAATTATGATCAACAAAATTTGATTATTTCCTACATTATGTGAAAATATACCCGAAAATAGCAATATAAACCTTAAATTAGCAAAATAGCAATAAAACCCGTAAATATGCAAAAAATAGCAAAATTAAATTTTGTGTATGATATCCGAGAAGTGAGAAACATATTTGTTTCTTACTTTGGATGTTTTAGGATGAACCAAGAAAAATATGCATTTGCTAGAACTTCCGAGCCCTGTATATGACACATAAAAAGTTAAAAATAATTTTGCAAAATTATTATCTGTATTATATGGAGCCTCAAAGGTTAAACGATTAAAGTAGCCATATTTTCACGTTTTAAATGTGAATTTAAAAAGTATAGCATTAGAATAATATGCCGAAAAGTATTATATATTCTAATATACGTATTAAGAGTTTTGAATTAAAAAGTAAATTTGATTGGTTATTACAAAAACAATTGGTTTACTTGAGGTATTCAATAAAATTTTGATTCAGCATAATAAAACCTTTTTAGTTGGGCACCACTACGACCCAGTCGTCTATCACTTGTAAGACATTAATAATCTCGAAGGAAATAATCGTTTTAATTAGGTATTTTTGCAAACGCTCAACACTTGTAGAACGTGTGATTTATTGAACAGTACAAGTAATAAACAATTATACATGTATATATATATAAAATATATTACCGCGAACAATGAGCGTGATGATAATAATTAAGTGAAAAAGAGTGAAACAATAGCAATAACTTCAAATGTTTGAAAAGGCGTAAAATATACTGTGTTATTCTTGTTCCGCTTGTATTTATCACGTTTCGTATAGTACGTTTTGTTTCGAAGTGAAAGTCTGTACCGTGAACAATGCAATACATTTGAATTTACTTTTCGTACTAGAAAATCTTGGCGTCGCTGCTATATTTATGACAATTGATATCTGATTACCACGACCGCACGCAATAAATCACACGGCGTATAATAAAGATAATTTGCAATAATCCATGTTCAATCGCTTTTCTCAACAATTACGAATTCTTAGCTCTGGAGGAGATTCGAAAACTTTGTCGTCCACACGGCTGCGACGATTTGAACGGTTCAACAACGTGGCAGTAATGTATAGTAACGTTCGAACTGCGTTTCTAAGTACTCAAAATCGTCACCGGTTTTATTGTAATACATAAACCTACCATTACTCTTTCCTGTCGTGTGATTTTATTGATGAACAATTTATCGCGAAAATATCTTAACGGCTCATTATGAACAAAGTTAAGGAAGATCATTTACAATGCATTCGCGTCGCCGTTTAAGTGATGAGACGTAGGTGTGCAGTATCACGCGATATATGTGTTATTGAGTAGTTAGATGATTAAAAGTAATAGGTGACTTATGTAATTATAATTTGCACAAATAGATCATCAAATATTACAGACGTACGATGAAGCGATATTCATCTACGATCGCCTACGTCGTATTGACTGGTATACAACCGAATTATTAATATGGGTCTAAATTTCATTTGTGTTGTGCATATTGACGATCTTCGTTCGTGGAATCGTTAGTTATAAAACCTTACGTGTTCAATAGAATCAAATTCAATTTTTAACGTTGTGTTCTATTCTTTAATTTTTGAGCATATCTGTGTAACTATTGTGTACGAGCTCACTATATAGGTAGATGATATCATCTGAATCATTAATAATTAAGCATAGAACACACACCGACTACCAAAAATATTTTTAACGTATAAAAACATTTTATAGCTATCTTAACGATCTGTATAGGTTTATAGTTATTAATTTTATTTTAATATTAAAAACAATTCTTACTTATTGCTTTTTTTTTTTAACAATAAATTCGAAAATTGATTTTTTTTTCATCGAAAATCCTATAACTCTACTTATTGCTGTGTTTACTGTTTTTAATTAAACGATTAAAACACTCATAATCATTTATTTAGTTCATAATAATGGGTGTGCTAGAGTTTCCCAGTATGAAACCAATTGCTTTAGAATCTGGACTGCACGTGCTTGTCCACGTCTGGAATACGTATTAATCGACGAACGATTAGCGCCACTGCAGTAGCAGATGTGCTGGATTTTTGCTGAAACCAATTGTTATGTTACCGTGTCTGTAGTTGGTCAACACTATAGTACTATAGTACAGCACGACTGGTGAAAAACGAAAAATGTGATTTAAAACGTATGCTAGAACTCTACATAGTCTGGTCTAGACTGGTTCGGTCTTTTTCGATCTCTGTGTTTTTCAATTTAATGTGATCCGGTCCCATTGTATAAAAAAAAAAATCAGTCCACTCTGATCCGTCTGCCTTCAGTTTAGTGAGATAAAAATGATCTTAATTTTGAACATCAATTTAATGATATTATTTTACGTATATATATATATATATATATCAAATATTCTCAAAAAAACATAAAAAAAAAGAATTTTAGTTAAAAAAAAACATCAAAACATGTAGAATACAATTTATTTACTTATAGTACTTTTAGTATTAATAATTAAAAATGTATTATAATTTATAAGTATTTCGTTTTTATTAGTTATTATTTTTATGTTTTATATTTCTTTAATACTATATACTAATTTACAATACGAACTTTACACTGTATATTTTTTAATTTGATTAAATTTGAATCTAAAAATATCTGGGACAAACACAACTATACGGATCGATAATTTATAATTTATCTACCCGTTCATTTTAAATTTTTTCTAAAAAAATTCGAAAATCTACTGAACTATGCATTTATACTCCTAAAATCCCAAAAATATGTACTTAAAATGTAAAACCAAAAAATATGCAAAAATATGCAACAAAAAAAATAGTATTATTTGATTCAGTAGAACATTATGTTACAATGTTTATTTTGTTAATTCTTATAAATAATTGTAATTATAACACATCTCATAGTAATTACTAAAAAACAATTATTAACAGTAATATATCTGAATGTATAACAAATTATTAAGTTGTGTAAACCAATAAGTTGGGTAAAAACTACATTTTTTTGTTTACTACTACCATTTTATCATTTAACTGACCATTTTTGTTAAATGCTAAAGATTTTTTTTCAGTGCTAAGAGAAAAAAAAATTCGATTCTGTATGCGAGTTTGCTAGTCAAAAACATTTTTAGCAACGAAATCATATCTTGTTTTTCGTACAATAAACTATGTAAAATGTTACAGATTTTAATAAAACGATAGACAACCTATTATTGTTTGGCGGAGAACTCACTCGCAGTGAACACGAATCATCGCGTTTGGAGATCGGTTTTCGATCTCGCTTTTTCGGTGAGCTGAGTTTTTTTTTCGCTTGAACATCAAGTTACCAAGAATCGACTGTGTTGACGGATTTGTCTAGCGGGCGTCACCTGACTTGATAATTTATTTTTTTACAAAATTGAAAAAGAAATAAATAAATTTCTTCTGACCATTGGTTGTCAGTCAAAAGCCTATCTCGACTGCGGACGAGAAAATATTTTCATCAGGCGACATTTGCGTCACCCAAGCGGTGGCATTACACGTACGCGGTGGCGTATTTTAGGGGAGCAAAAGGGGCGATTGCCACCACCTGAATACGTATTTAAAGAATCGATCATATGTGAGATAAAAATTTCAAATTTTTTTAATGTGAATCATTTTATAACGATACTTAGTGTCCATACCAGTGCACTAAAACGTTTTTATAACGTTATAAGTATAACCAGGAGCGTACCGACTAATTTTTTATGGGAGGGGGGGTCCAACATTTTTATTTTATCTATTCTCTAATTATAATTATAATTTAATTCAATGTCAAAAAATTACTGTATGGTTTATACATTATAGATATATTATATAATCTATAAACTTTGTTTATTGAAGATAATAGGAAATTAAAATACACTATATACTATTTTTATACTATTTACTGTTAAACCGTTGAGTATGTTGACATTTTAATGGGGGGGGGGTCTGGACCCAAAAATTCTCCCTTAGGTACACCTTTGAGTATAATGTTAAAATATTCAAAAAGCGATTGAAATCGATAACAGATAATAAAACAGAAACGAAAAACGATTAAAATTTATATCAAATAACATAACAGAAAACGATTAACGATTGAAACAAAAAAGAAATTGCCATCGAAAAATATTTATAACTATCAGTAAAATAGATTTGGAACATCGTTATTTTTGTAAGATTGACTTAAATTACTAGGTAATCTAAATAAAATATATATATAAAGAACGTTTAAAACAGCAATAAATTTATCAACTAATAATATATAAATAAGCATTACCAATTATAATTTATAAATATGCTTTCTAAAAATACGTCGGATATTTTCGATGCAGAACCCGCATGGCCTGCCTCTTCAAAAAAAATATCGGTAAACACCATTGAAACATTAGCAGTAATACACCATACATAAGTTATAAATAGGCAATAAATACATATTTTACGTGGTATGTGCATTTTATTGTTGTTATACAACAATTATGATTGCTTTATTTATAAGTTATGAGTTATGAGAGTTACAAAAAGAAAATATCGTTAAAGGTTTATTGGTACGTGTATACGCGGGTATACGGGGTATATAGATTAGCAAATTTTCGATTTTCGGCGTATACCTAATGTAAAATATTATTTTACAGGTATGCACTTCTAAAATAACTCGAAAAAAAAAAAATAATAATAATAATTAAATAGTTCATTGGAAAAAATTATTATGAACTATAAAATTGATTAAAATATTTGTCTGTTGAAGATTACAGTGTACGTTATGTTTAATGTATTTTGTTAACTATAGTAAAAAACATTGAATAAAATAGTATGGAATGTGAACATTCAGCCCATGGTTCTTAAATCTGCATCATGCAATTTATAACGTGCTGCAAAGGTATATCTCGTGGTGTTATATTTTATAGTCTTAATAGAAGTTATAAACATGTAGTTACAAAGGATTAATTACATTTTTCGAACGTATCCAGAGAAAACAATTGTCGAGTGAAGCAAGAAAATTTATTTTAGGATTAATATCCATATTTTTTTAGTGCGTATACCCATAAATGTATTTACCAATACACACTGGTTAAAGCTAATATTTACTCGTATATAATATAATATTTAAAATATGTATTGTTATTTTACATAGTATTGATTGTATTACATTGTATTACATAGCATTATATAGTATATTGATTGTTAAATACTAAATTTGAAAACTTTTCAAATTTTACACTAATTTAAATAACGCAAAATGCTAAATTGTTCGTTATGTTTTAATTTTCAATAACGGTAAACGGAAAATTTTTTAATCGTTTAAATTTGTATAACGTTTAAACGCTTAAATTGAATAACTTTTAAATTATTTATAGCGTTAGACGCTCAATTGCTTATAACGTTTAAATATAATGCTAAACAATATATGTTATTTCGATATAAGCCCTGGTCCATATTTAGTGAAAAATCAAATAAAGCACAGGCGAAACTTTCAAAACACAGATAGGTGTTAAAAAAGAACTACACAAAAGTCCATTCTGAGTGGATCCGGTATTAGATTAAAAAAAAAAAAAAACCACTAATATTAAGGATTCACCTGATTTAAATATTACCAACAATTTTACTTTTAAATTTTGAGCCTGAATTAAAGAAAAAATTTGAATCCCCCCCCCCCTAGAAGTAAGTCTAAATAGGCCCCTGCACGTACGAGGAGTACGTTGGAAATATCACGTCGGAGCTGCCTAGAGAGCCGTCGAACCGCGCACGCGTAATGTATACGTCGGATGTTTATCTCCGCGCGACTTGTGTACGCGCGAACCGTGCGCGGCACTTGCAAAACAAAAACACAAATACGCGCGCGCACGCACATACTCGTTCCACTTTCAACATAAATTTGTGCTCGCCACTTGGGTGGTCGTTCATCCTCTCTCTCACTCCCTGGCGAGCGCGCGTGTACAACGACCGCTACGAGATCTGCGTGCGGTGTAGCGCAACGTTACCGTTGAATTGCAAATGCGTTACCACTGCGAAACATTCGATCGCCGCCGCTGAACGCATTGGATTTCCAACATGCACACACAGCCCTCCGCATGATGTACAATACGATACATCAAAGTCCGTTTTTATTCGTATGTTATTGTCTTTTTTTTATTTTTTTTTATTAGAAATCAAATCGGATATTTCGTGCATTCGTCGATACTTTTGTTTTGATTAACCTTCTTTCTTCAAGCAGAGCTTGTGTTGAGGGCAGAGAGTTCATAAATTGTATACAACTATAGTGGAAGCCACTTAAAACATTCGCTTAATACGACCAGCACAAAATGAATCTTATAGACGGAATCGGAAAAAAATAAACAGAAACTTGAATATAATTATTAACTTTATTTATTACTTTTTTATCCTTTCACTATATATTAGATATTATGAAATAAATACATTATTATTTAAACACTATACATTGATATTGTTATTATCTGTATTATTTATTAAAAACATTTGTGATTTTAGCTTTTTTTTTATTATTTTCAACTATGTCGGAAATATATTGCTCGCACTCGTATTATATATTAAAATTAATACCTTATTGATGAACAGTACTTCTCAACAGTTCTAAAGTCTCTAAAAAGTCTCAAATGGCGGTTCAATTACGATGTTAACCTCCTCGTCACTTTCGTCATTCTCAAATGCGATGTAATTTGTTGATATACATGGTTTATGGCATAATTAGAAACCAGTAATAAGTAATAACTAGGGCTCAGAAGTTATAGGAGCCAAAAAAAAGCAAAATATGCATAAAAAAATTATAAATTATGCATGAAAAAGTGTGAAATATGTAAAAAAAATATTTATTTTTTTATTAAAAGTTAATTAGTAAATTCTTAAAACCTATAATTAAGAAAATTGTATTATTGAAAACTAAAATATGGCCCATAACCAGTTGGCATTTGAGATTTTACTAAACTGAAAAATATGTTGTATAATAATTTTATTTATTACTAATATTTTTACTTATTAAGTGGTGTATTTCCCTGTACTCGTACTCACCGCATACACTGTATGCCATACAGTATCCAATTTTCTGTTAAAAAAAAAAGAAAACACGTTTATGTGACAATGGATTATAATAAAATTACCCACGAATAATAATGAAGTTGGTGTATACAAAGTATCGTAGTATAATAATAATAATAATACAAATTAAACTATTTTCTAACTTATAGTTGTATACATAGTTTTATATCGTCGCAAGTTGATGCGTGGTTTTCGTTTTATTTAGAAAAAATAAAAGCAAAAGGCATAAGTGTTTTATTTTTATTTATTTTATTTACATTTACAAACATCCTATAACATATATTCAATGAACCACACCCTAAGTGATCATTATTCTAACCACCGATTTTCGTGGAGTACCAGTAAGTATCCATTAATGTACCCTTTTCACTTCTTGTCGTGTGTGCTTATATGGATTATCAGTAACGCGGTCGTCACCCTATTTACTATTAGGGTGCATTCAATTTCCGCCAATTGCTACACATTGCGAACATTGTAAACCACGAGGCGGTTGTTCGCTTTTATATATTATTTCAATCGTTAGTGTCTTTAGATATGAGTCTGATAAAAAACCGTTTAGTTCCAAGTGTTGTTATAGTTTTTTTTTTCAATGTTCATTAAGCACGAGAAAATGGTCTTGAAAAGAGTGGGTTTAATTGAATGGTGATATAAAAAATACATGTTTAAATTAAACTCGTAACTTAAACATCACAAGTATTTTTTCTTGAGAATTAAATAAAAATGTATTTATTTACTTTTAAAACAATATATAACTATGAACCATTTTATAGAAATCAATAAAAATAAAAAATAATAAATAATTCGTGTTATTAAAACTATACACCAGAGTACGTACCAATTAATTAAAACGGCGGTAGAGTGATATATGCAAAACCGGAAAACAATTCGAACACGATTCGTGTCACCAAAAGAATTTAAATTATCTTCGGAACATATATGATATATATAGATAAGGATAAACGAGTATATTATGTACGTTTATGTTTTTATGTACGGACTCAAGTTAAAAAATATTCTAAGATAAACAGGATGAAACCAGTCAACTGAGTAGGTACCTATATAGTACGTATTATGTATAACGGGAGGAGTTTGAGAAAATGCGATTGATAATGAATCATTGCACATAATTAAAATGGTCTATTCGGCGTTAAAGTCGTAAACAGTTTTTATTTTTAATGAATGAAATGTTAAACCACCGAATATGAATTATTACGGGTTATTTATACACCTACGTAATTAACAAATGCTGAAATATGTCCGTATACATTTAAATATTATTTTTATCCTATGAAAACAGAGTATTTTTAAACTAATTTAATTTTTAGATTTTTCTAGTTTTGCACAAAATATACAGCTTCTAATTTCAAACACATATCTAGTATAATAATAAACGTAATAAAGAATTTGTGTGTTTTAGTTGTTTAGTATTTATACCTCCGGAAATGGTTTATAAAATATATATATATATATATAGAAATTATTTTGTAAAGCATGTATAACGGATTTTATGCAAATATAATTGATAATTTATTCGTATAGAATTTATGAGCACAAATCATCGGCATAAAATAGTAAAAAAAACGTGATTTTATTATTGAAAAAATCATTATAACTCGAACGGTCAAGATAAAGTAAAACAGAATTATTGGATGTAAAACTCGTGGTTTAACGGAGGAATTGAAAGGGTACTAAGCGATCAGTTTGGTCAATAATTAGGCCCACATTAAAATCCAAAATGTGAATAAATTGAATATTTTATACTTAAAACTGTCGAATAACATTTTTAACGAGCGTCAAATACATTACAAGTATTTTATTATGTGCCGGTCACCATAATATAAGATAAAGAACGTATAAATTCTATTGAGCTTCAAATGGAAAAAAATAGATTTACCCATTTATATAAGATATTTTTTGAAAAATTGTTCAATCACCTTTATTTATATTTTTCTGCTTCCTCCATCATATTTAAAAAATAAGAAAAATATACAGGGTGGACAGAGTAATATGAACATTTAGAAGAGGGTAAACTGCGGCAAAATTAATCTTTTACTAAAAGTCGATATGTAAACTACAGCAAAAAAAAATTAAGTTTATACAATCTGCGACGAGAAGATACATTATACAAAATACGGCAATTTATTATATATGTCGTAGGCATATAGTCAAATCAGGCATTTTATTAAATACCTAGGCATATAGTCAAAGAATTTAATATTTATGCAATTTCACTATCCGCCTAGACATTTAGTTAAATGCCTAGTCATTTAATTAAATGACTAGGCATTTGATTAAATACCTATTTCATGTCAGGCAAATAATAAAAAAACATTTTGTATTATTTTAAAAATTTAAATATATTTTTTATCGGTAATTTATTGCTATTATATACCTATATAAAAAAGCTATGTATTATTTATTTATATGTAAAACACGTTGGTATATGAAATACGAGTAATATATTATATAATTGTTTTAAAAATGAAATTATAAAAATAAATAAAAAAGTTATATTATAATTACAAGTTGTTCTTACCTATTACTTGTTGTCACATATTGTTATTTGGTGGCATTTGCTGGAACATTGGAGATTTTTCTTAAAATATAAGCACCGATTGGTTTGACATTGCCGCTTTCCTGATTGACATTGACATTTAACAAAACCTTGACCGTTGTAAATTGATAAGTTTACTACTGCTTCACGTATGGATACAAATTTGTCTTTTTGTACTTTGCTGTCTTCTAAACCATTATTTGACACTATTTGAAGTTCTTCTCTTGAACACCAATTTTTTACTATACCAACTTCTGTGCCAATTTGATAAACGCC